>NC_134568.1:280882418-280989135 GCF_050947875.1 Dermacentor variabilis
GTTGACATCACATTACAAGTGTCATGACTTGTGAATGAACTGTGCAAAGCCTTCATGAAAACTGTGAGCATGTAGGTTGTCAGCTTAGCTTTTAAAAGTTTCCAAAATGAAAATTGTAACTAAAATTTCACTTGAAATGAAGCAGTTCAACATAGGTGTCAGAGTTGGTGCTAAGAATGGGAAGTTCGTTCAATTTGTTCGAATGTTACTCAGTAGCATATAAGAGAAAGATAATGTACCAGAAAGATGGCTAGAAAATTGCAATATGGGCCCAGCAACATGTGTGTAGTCAGTTTCCTGTGCTGCTTATTTCTTTGTTGTTAAGTTACAGTGTCCGTTTCATACCCAAATGCATGCAGTTGAAAAATTCTTATTTTTCATTATTATTCTAGGCACTGGATAGAGTTGTAAACATAATTAAATTTTATGTATTAGTGTCCCTAATAGAGATATGACATATTGTTGGATGTTTGATTCATATTTATCAACTTAAAAGTCTATGCATTTCATTTTTGTCTTGTGCATTTACTATAGTGGCCATTTGCATTTGCTAAAGTGGCCATTAATTTAGCACACCAGAATTACCTTGCGTAGTTGTGCAGTTGCACAGGTACGCTTATTGGCTTAATGCATTAATTAAAAGTTGCTGTATATTGCAAATAACTGGCACGTAAAGTAGTTGCTTGTTATGTGATATTTACTTTTTGAGCTTTCTTAGCAGGATTTCTTTGCTGATGTATTTGTGTACTTTGCAGTGGTCCGGACACTTGCAGGTCACAAGGGGAATGTGCGGTGCATGGATTTTCACCCTCACGCAGAATTTTTGGCATCAGGGTCAATGGACACTACTATAAAGGTATTGTATGAGTATTTTCTTTCTCTACATAATCTGCATCATGCATCTGCTACAGTTCTAACCAACATCCCTGTTAATTTCCCTTTGTTTTTTCACATTAAGTACTGCATCAATAACTGAGGCAACTGCCTGATGCTTTGTGTAATTCATTATCCTATTTGCACTCAACTTTTACACAGTGGTGCTGAACTTTCCTTGCCATTTGGTGACAGTACTTCTGAGTACCTACCTTTGTTATTGTATTTGCATGTTTCATTCAGACTTTATTGAAATAATCTAGGGACACTGTAAGCCTTAACACTGACAACTGTTTAACCATAGTTCAGCCCAGCATAAGAACAGGATTCTATCTGTCATGGAAAAGGCAAGACTTTCTCCACCTGAGATATTAAAGAAAGGGACTTTTCCTCTTCCAAGCTGCAGATGGTGTGTCAGTCATTGGATTGCAGGTTCCTACATTTTAACGTTAGGTCATGCTGTACATCACATTTCATATTAGTTCTGTCTCAAAAAATTTAACAGAGTGCAGCCACCATACTTGCAACTGTGCAGTAATTTAGCACTCATTTATCTTTAACCATAGCACCACTCGGCACTGTGCGGCAAAACAAAAAAAAGAAGCTAACCTTTTATGATATCTGAGACCATATAGCCTTGAATAAAAACTAGGGATAATACTCAACCTAAAAGGCTGAGAAGTTAATTCAATTGAAATTTTTGCTAAATTGAGATTTCTGGGCTTTATAAAACAAGTAATTTATGCTTTGGCACAACAATGTATTCATTGACAGATCTGTATGGCAGCATGCTATAAATGAGCATCATGTAAGATTTTAGCTGAAATTCAGCCAATAATTACACTGTTGCAATGTACACTCAATTTTTGCAGCAAAGTGCATTAGTGATATGCAAGCAAAGCATTGGCACTATGCTTTGAGCATGCAGAGACCTATTGTGAGGGTGTGATGAGGTTTACTGATGAGATTAGATTTACTTGGATGAAACAGGCCATGATAATAGTCGGCTAGGTAGGATACTTTGTGCACGGAAATGGTGCCACATGCCATCATGTAGCATATGTACTTGCTTGATGCATTCTGTTAAGCATGTGAAATGTCTTGCAGCTTAAAAACATCACCACTAGCTTTTCATGCTACAGCATAAAGCTTTCATTTAATAACTGTAATAATTTTGAGTCTAAAGAGGCTTTGCAGCCTTGTTACTTTTTCCCTTGCCAGTGTCTTAGAATGCTTAATGCTCAGTATACTCTGAACGAAACATCACATATAAGATGTACAAAGCAATGCCGCCCTCCATGAAAACTTTCTGCCTCCCTATGACACCTCTCATAACATGCTGTGCAATTTCAGGATGTTAAACACCACATTTCATTTTTTACTGTACCTTTGATAAAATCCCAATGAATGTTTGTGGGCCGTAAAATCTAATAAATTAATAAAGCCTGCTAGATTGAGAAGTCAGTGTCAGGTAGCAGCTCATGCCTATTCCGCTTTATGCACTCTTGTGCAGCTCACATGAGCATTTCACAGGCATAAACAATGTACCATCAGCGTAAGTTGAAACGTGAACAGGAAATAACCAACCATAAATACTGTTATGTGTAATTATGTGGAAGTTTGACATTCGATCTCTCTCTAGCCAGTTTCTGAGCATGGAGTAGTTTTAAGTGTACCCCTTGGAATCTGTATTAAGCCACTGTTACAAATCCAGGTTCACCTGGAAATGCAACAATGCATAGGAGTAGTTGCATTTGCCTTTGAGCAATGCAATTCTCCTATGCAACGCATAGGATAATTGTTTGCATTTGAATTTATGCTGTTAGCACATGGACGGTTGATGACACAGAAGTGCAATGTACTCTGCTATGTTATAGTGCTGTTTAAATACCTCCTACCACCTTTAAGACCAGGTTTGCTTCTTTTCTGTAGCTTCTTTAATGTTTGCTGTTTATCAGTAAAGAATATTGACTTTATTGAGTACTTTCTTTCTTTACATTAAGTTCACTTTGGCAAACCCCTAATGGTGATAGGCTCTAAAACAAGAGATACCATGTGTACAAACTGGGCCTAGTTACTCATATCTTGCATGGCTTGAATGTTACTGAATTTGTGTTTCATGACTCTTAAAGTTAGTCCATCCTGCTACACTGGCTGCTTTTTACCTGTGGTGATGCAAGTTGATGTTCACAATAAGACGTACTGTATATGGGAATTAGATTGAAGATATGTAGTACGTTGCAACATATTAAGTTTCAATAATTGTTCTCTTTTTGTTGTCTTCTAGCTTTGGGATACAAGAAAAAAGGGATGTATATACACTTACAAGGTATGCTTGATGTGATTTATGCATGGCTTCTTTTTACCATTTTTTATTGTGTTTGACTGTAAAAATGCTTTGAAGTAGAAGGTGTTTACATATGCTACTTTTTAATGATACTCTCTAATCTTATTTGCATCGAGCGGTTCTTATTTATCAAAGGGAGTAGTTGCAGAAGGTGACATGCAAATGAAATAGAGCATGTACAGAGTACACAAAGTACAGACTACAGCATAGCATGGGGCAACTGTTCACTATTAGAAAGTGCCACATACAGCTTATGCTTCTTGATCAGCGCTTTAATCTTTTTTTCTCAAAGTCAGTTCTATTGTTAAAAATTATGGACGTTAAAGGCAGTTGAAAGAAGCATTCATGTCACAGTATTGCCAACATGACTCGTTCTCTCTCAAAGTGAGAATGTTGGTTTTAATACAGTGGCACTATAGGTGAACTTCACCCACTTCAGAGATATCTAACAGAATAGATGGACCGATCCTGAAAGCAGTGCAGTCTAATACAGCATCTCAAAGTGCTAGCTGTCACAAGGAAAGAATGTCAGAAACTGGCACAAGATGCAAGTGCCAGACGTTTCAAAGAACAACTTAGGCGTGATAAAAGCATACGTGTGAATATCGCCTAATGGTGTGACTCTGAAAATTAGGCTGCTATTCTAGAAGACAGGTTCGATCCCATCATCAGTTACTCATTTCTTTATAGTGTTATAGGTGGACTTAACCACTTTCACCCACTTTGGAGGTATCTAATAGAAAACTCTAGGTGTGTTGAGCATACATGAGGCGTGTCATAGTGTACAGGCAATCGCAAGTTTGTAAGGGATACGAGTTATAGAAACCTCACTGATAAATGAGTGTGCAAGCTCGTCTGTGATGCACATGCGCACAACTGCTGAGACGTCACAATCATCAAAACCTAAGTGTGCTCTCGTGTATTTAGAGATATTTAGAGGATTAGTGGTGATAAGTTCTGACCGTGTTTGTCTCTTTAATTTTTATGCTGTATACATTTTGTTCAAACTTGCAACTCCTGTAAATCATTAAAAATTAATTTAACGTTTGTGTCCTGTCTGCAGTTGACACTATAAATGTCAAAAACGATTCATAGTGCTCCTTTGACTTGAACTTGGGTTTCTTCTATTTGGAAGCCAGTATGGTAATGGCATGTTCTTGTCATTCTCTGTCCTTCTATGGGTTTAATGGCCATAGTATAAGATCACTTGGTTTTTTAGTGGATGCTGCCTTGCATTTTATTTTGGTGCACTTCTGTACAGGCATGTCTTTTGTCTCTCCCATTTGATTTTTCTATGCAGGGTCACAACAAATGTGTAAACAGCCTCAAGTTCAGTCCTGATGGACGATGGATTGCATCAGGGAGTGAAGATGGCAGCGTCAAGGTATGTTGCTAGTACATGCCCACTTGCTGACCTTGTCGCACCTACATATTTAACACACACACAACTCGCCAACACGTTTGAATGCTATATTATATTTAACTAATTGATAGCAGGATAAGAGGTGATCAACCTTGGGTCTGTTACTTTTTTGTCCTTTCTTTCATAAATAAGGAAGCAGTGTGAAACTCAGCAGTAAGGAATTGTGCCCTGAGGAATATCTTTTAGTGATTAGATTTGAGTTGTTTCCAGTATGCGTTTTTGGTTCTGTTTTCTGCAGGCCATGGAAGTCCTGTTTTTGACTTATTTCATTAGATCCAGAGTGTATTAATTCATTTGTGTTAAGTCATTCAGTTACATTAAATAGCTGAGAATCAGGACCACTGCAGAGTTGTTACTGAAGTTGTAACTGCTTTTATTATTGTCCTTTCTTTGTATTTCCAAGGTCACATTTTAGTTACCTAAGTTGTTTGAAAGGTAGCTCAAGACATGTGCTAAGTTGAAACGGGACAACAACAAAATTGTTTTATTAAAGCAATGGTGTTACTCTTAAAAAGCAAGCAGTCTCACAGATAACAATATCTTTGCCTCTATGCTTGTTCCTTCTCGGAAGATGAATGCCTTGTTGAGCAAGAAATACATAGCACCACTCACTCACTCTTTGGCAGATGTTTGTTTCTGGCCATGTCGTGTGTGAAGTATTGGTGTTTTCATTTCTTGGCCTGAATCGCCCATGATTGCACATTTCACTATGCAGCTTTGGGACCTACCTGCAGGCAAGATGCTGTCAGAGTTTCGAGACCATTGTGGGCCTGTAAATGATGTCGACTTTCACCCCAATGAGTTTCTCCTAGCAAGTGGCAGCTCAGACAGCACAGTCAAGTTCTGGGACCTGGAGAACTTCAATCTTGTCTCTTCTACTGAGGGTGACTCTGGTGTTGTCAGGTACAGTGATCTTTCACTGCAGTTTTGTTTCAAGATGATGAACTTGGTTCAATAACTTCAGCAGAAGAAAATAAATAAATTATATTGATGTTGATTCCTGAAGCACTTCTAAATATATGGACAACTTTTTCAGTGCTGTCAAACAAGTTCTTGACCTTACCAAATTATCTTCTGTATACAAATATTCTGGTCATAGTTACTCCCACTGGCATTTACTTATGTTGAATTCCAATGGCAGAGTCTGAGCAGCCGACGGACTCCACGAGCGAGCGCTCGACTCTGGCGTAGAGCAACGCCTCCAAATCTGCGAGTGGAACACAACCTGCGCCGCCGGAGCAAGGCGGAACTTGTATCGCCGAGTTACCCAGGATACCTTGCATGTTGTCATTTCCTTCCGCTGTTTGCTCCCAGCACTGCCGCACCGGTCACTTGTCTCTTCAGTGCCATTCATCTGCTTTTCAGCGCTTCACCTGCTCGCCAAGCGTGCAGCAGCTTTTGTTTCCTCGTGAGTCGTGACCGGTGGCGCCTCCCAGCAGACAAACGTGGTCTAGGAAATACGTCATACAGAGTTCCGGTCAACTCCGCCGATTTTGGCGGAGCATCTTTTTCTGCTCCACGGAGTGACTCCTGCTCTGAATCCACTCCGACTCTCTCATTAGAACCACCTTACTCCCGCCCTCACTCTGTCATTGGAACAAACTTGCTCCGAAACAAGGAGAAAAACTTGCTCCGACTCCGCCATTGGAATTCAACATAAAACATTGTAGCATTTGTTACATTTTATTTAAATAAATGTGGTCATGTGTGCACACCTGTAAATATTTTGGCTTATTGTCTGATGTTGTTCAGTATGTAAAGCAAGTTATACAGAAAATAATTCAATTGAGCTTTTGAAGGCACAATATACTCCTTAAGAAACGAACTTTTCGATCCTTCATATAAATAAGTACGAACAAGATATTACTGTGAGAGATTATGTTGCGAAGTTCGAAGAGCTAACTGCCAACTTGAACATCTTCTAAAATTGTGCACATTAAGTGATGTGCTATTCCATTGATAGAACTCGGCATCTGATAAACAAATACACCAAGACTTCTAGTTTTATTTAGGCAGGGAAAGTTTGTCGGTTTTCATAAACGCATGAGGTTTATCACATGAGCACAAACTGGTATAAGTGCTGCACATATAGCCGAATATTCTGTAAATACACACATTTATATGCAGTCTCTGTAAACGTATCCAAGAAGCCAAGAATGACAGGCCCATATAGCAGGCGACACTACAGGCAAGCTAGGAGATGGATATAATGCGAACTGAAGTGTTCAGAAAATGCTAAATGCTGAAGCATCTGCTAGAATCAATGCACATGATTCCTTATGGTCTCCAGACTCTGGCGACTACAAGCCCAGTACAGGTGCTTGTTGTGTGGGAGCCACTTATCGCAGCTCTTTACAGATTTTCTTTACATATCGCCTTCTCTTTGTGCCTATGCTGTTCACGCTGGAGAAGATCACAGATCAGCTGCTTCTTTATGCCTTTTTCTGAAGTTTCACTTGGAACTAGTGACTGCAACCATGAGGTAGAACTTGGTGGTGGCTTCATGAGGGACATTTCTGAATGTTTGTCAACAGAGTGCTTGTCAACAGAATGTTGAACTTGCGTTCATTGTTGTGCACCATCACTCGACACACCTTCATGTTTCCATTTCCCTCCCCCTGTGCAGAATAGCAGGCGAGAATGGGCTAGCTCAGGCCGACCTCTCTTCCTTCTTTCAAATAAATTCTCTCTCTCGTAAATGTACATAATTTCATTTTGACTTCTAAATTTTAAATGCATTTTCTTTGCAGAAAACTTCTTTAGGTGTATGCTGCAGCTGTCATGCAATGGCATTACACGTCAGATTGAGATTTGGCAGGCACAGCCCTTAATTTGTTGGAATCATACGGTTGCTATCACCCAAATGTCAATGGTAACTAGCTTTGTGGAACAGGAAAGCTTGCAGTTGAAAATCATTTTTGGAAAAATTTTAAGGCATCTTCAGTAGCACCACTGTGAGAATAGATTAATTTTTCAGGAAGTTTCTGTCGATGTACAAAACCTGGGTATTTGAATTTGAACTGTCTATCCCTTCAAGGTAGCTCTGTAACACCTATTATCTGTAGCTTTTCCTTTGGCTTTCCTTTGCTATCCACCTCCTTTTGCATTGCTAGTTTCTTCTATAAGGATATATGCGATGTCGTTGGTTCTCGACAAGTCATGTGCACATGAACTGCACTTACATTTTATGTTTTTGTAATTGCCTAGTGAACATGGCTCTGCTCAGCCATTTGGACAAACCATCTGCCTATAGCTTTCTATAATCTGTGAAGGGATTAAAGCAGTTTATTGGCACAAGGGCCACACATGGCCAAAGAAAACGTCAAGGCCTGGTAATGGGTTGTCACTGGTACACGACCTCTGACTTTTGAGGGGTGGAGGAAATACGGCTGTACAGATGCCTAAAAGCCTTCACTGTAAAATGTGCAATATAATATACATTTTATAAATATGATAATGACATACGACATGTGCTATTAGCGTATGTTATGAAGAGGTGATAAATACGTCAGTGCCAGTAACATTACTGCCTTACCGGGCCCCTTAAGCATAGGAGCCTGGAGGCATGTATTCTATGAAACGCTACTATCGCAGCAGCAGCCTCTGTTGAGAGGATGTGCTATGAATCTGTTTGCATGTATGCATATTGATGCACTGTGCACATCTTGACACCTAGGGTGAGAGTTCATGATACAGGAGTTTTGTAGAACCCTTTAAATCATGGAGACAGTTAGTCAATAATGCATTTTCATAAAGGACTTTTTTTTAATCAAAAGCAGCACACACATAACATCTAATGTTTTTTGTTGCAGGTGTGTCTTCTTCAACCCCGATGGTGCTTGCCTTTTTAGTGGGGCAGAAGACTTCCTGAAGGTTTACTGCTGGGAGCCTGTAAAAACATGCGACACTCTGGTCATGGGATGGAATAGAGTGGCTGACATTTCTATCGCTCAAAACCAGCTTGTGAGTTTATATTTGGTCTACTCCATACGATTCATTCCTTTTGAAACGTTTAATCTGAAGAAAGCTGCAACTAGTTTTCGTCCTTATATGCATACACATTTCCGTTCTTCAACCCTTGAATTTTATCTAGCATATGAGGTTTTAACCGTTCTCTATAATTGTTCAAGCAATGTTTTTTTCTAGATGTCTAGGTGCCTTCCTGAATGTCCTCCTAGATGTCCAAGAGTGAAAAAAATGGCCTGTAATGAAGAATCCCCGTACTGCCACAGTGCTTTTTTTTAAAAGAAAATAGCTTTATTTTTAGTTTTTGTGCACTTCTAGAGCCCTGCATTTACAAGTTAGTCTGTTAGAATTAGTGTTCAAAATTTTTTTCAGTTCACTATGTTATTTCAGTTCACTCTTTGTTCAGCTGCAAGTTATCTTATTGACTCAAATGCATACTATTATCTTGTTGGACTTCATATTGCTGTTGAATACTCATAGCAGCATTCATAAAAATGTAAACATTTAGGCATAACCAGGGAAGGTTGAATACACCCCTCCTCCTCCTGTAACCAGGAAGGTGGTGTATATTTTGTTTACACAATTTTGGATTATTCCTGTGCCCGTCAGTGTCACCTAGATTGTCACAATTTGTTTGATATGCTTATACCTAAAGATACAAAAAGGTTCGTGCTAAATTGTTTTATTTGTGAATAGTGTAAGGAAAGAAATTCACATATATTACCATAGTTCAATGATTACATTCATGTGTTCTTAAACAGTGGTCACTTTAAAGGAAGCTGTAACCCAAGTGTTTCGTTTGCAAGACATGGCAATCAGTCGGAATTGAAATCAATGACCGTACTAGCTTCTCCACCCTGTTGCATTAACTGATGTTATAATTGCCTGAGATGAGATTGGCTGCACATTACTTCACACCATTTAGTTTATTAGTGTTCAATTTTGTTGGAGAATCTGAAACTGCAGATGTGCACTCTAAAATACAGCGCACATATGAGATCGCCATAGTTTTAATATTAGCATAGTAGGTTGGCTTTCTCTCAAATTCTTGCATCACAAGTTTAGCATGGACACTATTGGCAACACTGATACGCTCGGTATAGAGCCATCATGCATTTAGCTAGACACTTCAGATAAGACCAGCCTATTTTTTCACTTGTGAAGCATCTGCTCTTGCAGAAAAATGTGCACCTTTTGAGAATCTTAGAACAGCCCTCACTTAAATACTGTCTTTCAGCCAAAAATCTAGCAGCAGGAGAAAGCATTAGCTCCAACCTATGTGTCTATGCAAGTTCTTCAGGCATTTCAGATTTGCTCTTCACACTTTGCTCTGCGTGATCTGGACAACCTTTATATTTTAAACGGCCACGGCGGCCGCATTTCGATGGGGGCGAAATGCGAAAACACCCGTGTGCTTAGATTTAGGTGCACGTTAAAGAACCCCAGGTGGTCAAAATTTCCGGAGTCCTCCACTACGGCGTGCCTCATAATCAGAAAGTGGTTTTGGCACGTAAAACCCCAAATATTATTATTTATATTTTAAACAAGTGCCATATTGGTGGAGTTAAGTTCTTTTTTTTTCAACTTTTGCAGTTAAAATCTCTGGACCCATATATCACTTGCAGATGTACACCTCTCGAAATTGACTATTTCAACTTCTGAAAGCAAAATAATCAGTTTCAGGAAGTGTGCAAAGCAGGTCATATACCTTGTTGACATTGTGGAGCTGTTTCTTTGCAAAAATGCTTTACTCGTGTGTGATCAACTTGCATGTGTGTTGACAGTGTCTAGTTTACATTTTATGGCTAGATAACACTTTCTTTTATTGTAATCATTTGGTTCATTGCTTGAATGCTCAGCTTGTAATATTTTATTATAACTATTTAAGTTGTTTTACGTCTGATATTATTATTCTAAGAACCGAGTCTTTGGTTGAGATAAAGCCCCATTTCTACCTTTTATGTGTCTGCGTCCCTTGTAGCAATGACAAAGTGAACATCTACCTTGAGTATATACGTTTAACAAGAACCATTTGTTTCTCAATTATTTGTAAATATGTGTTTAAAATTCAGAACATAAGTTTATATACTTGTGATACATAAGCATTTAACTCGTTGCAGTTTAATGTCTCTTGTAGGGGTAACCTTGCACCATGCTTGTTGCAAAAGGTATAAATGGTTCATGCTGTTTATATTTCAAAATTTTATTTGCAGCATTTACATCCTAATTTGTTTCTTTTCTTTTTTTCAGATTGCTGGAGCATTTTCCTTAACAAATGTTGCTGTATATGTGATAGACCTCAATAGGGTTCAACCATTTGGAGGGATGCCAAATAACTCTACCATGCCTCAGTACATTACCCCAAGCCCTTTCAAAGCAGGGTGAGCTTTTCTTCATTTTCTGCAGTTGTGTGGAGCTGTAATTAACCTGCCTGAAAGCACTTAACATTGTACACCATGATAAATTTGTTACTTTTGTAGCATTTACCACTTGATTTTGTAATCGATCCTGCTTCATATCTAATGCCTTCGCTTGCATGTCCAGATTTTCACCTTGAATGCTCAATACAGTCAACGACCGATGTTCCGGACACCGATATTTCGGATATACCCGATAATTCGGACGCATTCGCAGCACTGCCGTGTACCCATAGAGTAAATCTATAAGAATGTCGTAAATTCGAGGCTCAAGAAGCTTCCGCTGTCCGACTTTCTGGACATTTTGCCTTGACCGCACGTCCGAAACGGGGCTGAGCTAAAGCTTTCTGTTAATGCCAACTCCAACACCATGTAAAACACGGAAATACTTTTGTGCATCTTAATAAAATTTGTAGCACTTGAGTGAAAATGTTAAATTCCAGTGACTGTTGGAGGCAGCATTTTGATTTATGGCCTTAATATTTTTACAAGGATTTTTATATAATTGTGTGCTTAAAAAACGTGGAAGCTCGAAGTTTACAAATTTGTCCCTCTGCACCGAAAACGGATATCGCCGTTCTGTAAATTGCATCCATCAGAACATCCAAAGTGGAAAAATTTGATATAATAATTTGTCTTACGTGAATTGTTACAATGTTTACAAAGGTTTTGCAAAAGTGCTACTCACATAATAGGGGTGTACTTGATAACAATGTAAAATAGATCAAATTTGTCTGCTTTAGATGGTCTATTGGATGCAATTTACAGAATTGCGATATTGTTTTTCATTGCCGAGTTAAAGTTCAAACTTGATAATTTTGTGTTTTGAAGATTTGCAGTTTTTGACTATTTTTTAAAATTAACAGCCTAAATAAAAAATCCGCTTTCAAGAGTCACTAGATTTAAAACTTTTAAATGCAACAAACCTCATCAAATTTGGTGCAGTGGTTATCAATAAAAACGATTTCTCCTTTCCAATGTATTTAGATAGGAGCCCCTGAGCCAAAGGTCCCTCTTAATCGATGTCACTTCCGCCGGCATCTTGATTACCTTGCCGCCTCGAACTGGCGCTCTCGCACGCAGATGTGCTGGCAGCCATAGCCACCTGTGCGGCAACGCTAAGCCTAGCTACATTGACGTTCGCTACCAGGCTTCTTGCTGTTCAGTCCTGTGTTTTTCATTGAAAAAATTTGCCACTATCGGCAATGACGCCGACTATGCCTTTGTAATCCTCGCCACTGGCTTCGAAGCTCGAAAAGCACGGTGTGTTGCATAATGCCGGTTTCTGAAAGTGAGCTTCGCCTCACTACAGCTATGTTACGCGGGGAAGCATACGCGAATTACGGCGGTGAAGCATACGAAGTATTAAAAGAGGCAATCTGCCTTTTGCGTGATGCGAGTGCGCGTGCACTGTACCCTAGCTGCAAGCGCCGTAAACGTTTTGCACAACGTCGGTGGTTCGTGCAGCAGACAACGCGCGCGTATGCAATAGCGTGGGCAGCCTGCAGCATAGTGGACCAGGACGCGAACTCATATATTGTCGGTGCAGTGCCGATGACACGGTATGTGCACTTTGTTTCGGTAGAAACTTCAGCTGTTCACAATGATATTCGGTTAATGTGCAGTACGTCACAATATAAACTGACACAACACCTATGTCAATAAGAAGTCCACCTGACGCTGACGCCAACATTTGGCTGACTAGTTGGCAGACTGTGTCAGTGGGAATTATATTGTCGCACTAGTATGACGAAGAGGCAACAGATGACTTGACCGACGGCAGTGAGTTGTCATAGTGTGACAGGCTTTCATGCCAACGATGCCGACAGAACCAGTATGCCGATCGCCATGAGATCGGCTGCCGAATGAGAACATCGCACAGACAACTTGAATGTTGCATGCAACTGCACATGTGTACGTATTTATTGACGCTCAAATTGAGTCAAAACATACTTCCCAAGTTGAAATGTACGATTTCCAAACCTTGCCAGCCGTCCACATCGAGCTTGAGGTGGTGTCAATCTCGTTCCGCACAGTTTCGTTAGGCCTAACATAGCCTATGAGATTGTCCACTACTGGCAGACCTGAAACATGGGATAAGCAAGTATGACGAAGGAAACTGCTTTTGTAGTTCAGTCCTGGCCATACCAACTTGGAAGTAAACTACTCTTAGCATAGTACAGCATTCACACAACAAGTGGGGAAACTGCACCACAGTGCAGTGCCAATGCTGTGGTACATCACCGTTCTTGATCAAAGGCTATCGGTCATGCTTGCTGGCGCTTCCGTGAATGAAGTGCAACTACGTGGAGTGGTAGATCTGTCTGTACTGTTATGCTGACATATTTATCAGTTACTGAGAAACACAGTTTGCCTCTTATACCAAACAGCTAACAAGTGATGGCCCTTTCGATACTGCAGTGTAAACAACATCGCTCAATGCCTTGTGAGTATGGCAGACATCGGCATTTTCGGTTGGTAGCTATGCACGCTCTAAATGAGCGCATATGTGCGCAGAGTTTACTTAGCAATAAGCTACCGAACACACAAACTATATGGCTGATGAATAACACGAAAAGTGAAGACCACCTGTCAAAATCAGCAGTAACTGCCTTCCCAAAAATGACGATTATGTGTGGGCGTACCACATTGACACCATTTTCGAGGTGCCCGGGATGCTCGTGCCCTTTCACCTCAGTGTGATACAATGTTTCTGATATGCGCATGGGAAGTGCTCATATATGATTTGAGCATTTCATCATTGTTTTGTGTCAGTGGTGTACGGTTTCTGCTGTACTTGAAGTGTATAGCGAGCAGTGTCCGTACACAGGCTGATATAAACAGATGTGCCATTCTTGTGTTGCATAAATACTCTGCGCGCAGTATCACCCTGTTAAAGAGATGTGGCCACTATCATCAAAACTGAGCCAACTGAGCTATAGAAGCGGTTTTTATCATCCTTTTGGTGTATGTTCAGTGCAGGTCTAAGAGCGACAAATGCATGAACTCGGCTGCTACAATACGACTAACCTTTGCTAAGCGTAATTGACCCCAGCTCGAACTTGATGTGGGTGGCTGGTGAGTGTTCATGTGCATTTCAACTTCCAAAGCATGTCTAGATTCATATTGAGTACGACTAAATAGGAATACAAGCGTAGGTGCTGTGGCAATCGTGTTACGGGGCGATGTATTTTTCAGATGCACATTGCATGCTGGTGGGTTTTGTCGGCGTAGCTGCACAAAAGCCGTGATCATATTTCAACGACTTGTGGTTGTAAGCGACGCCGCAGTCATTGCCAAGCTAGGTGTCCTGCCCAGGAAACGTTCAGTCGCATAAAATGAAAATTACGACTCACAAATCCACAATACCATCTCAGCTCGCTTCATACAGCGTGTCTCTCTGCGTCGCACGATGCCCCAATACCGTACATTTTATTTCTCGCGGACCCCGCTAAGGTGGCGCCACAGCGCAATGCAGAAAGCATTTTGTTACGGGACACGGTATGTTTTCCGTTCTACACGCGTGCACCTGCCATCTCTTATCGGAGTAGGAGCACCGATATGCCTAATAAATGTACTGGCAGGCCTCTATACCTATTTCAGACATGCCTGTGGCGATTTGAGCCCTTAGGGATAGTAAAAGGCAGTGCATTCATTTTTTAGTATCGCCCGAATTTCGGACGTTTTCGCAGCCCCTAGGGAGTCCGAAAAATGGGACATTGACTGTACAGCCTTCAGTAATGACTAAATAACATTGCATCCTCTGAATATAGCGTTACTTTTCTTTTTTACTAGCTTGCGTGTATAACTCCTGTTTCACTAAGAAAAGTGATTACAAACAACTTATGAACTGGTACGCTTATTATTCACACACAGAGAATTGCACATAAATTAGATAAGATGAATAAATGCTGATATTGATTAGTATTCTAGGTATGGCCTGCATCTATATGAAAACTCATGCATGCTCTTTCATTTGAACTCATTCACTGAGTTCTGCTGGGCACTGATTGCTTCATTAAATTGAGCTTGCTTCAGAATTGAAAGGAACAAATGCAGTGTATGTAAGTGCATTAGAAAATTTTCATGGCTCACTTACATAATAAAATGAAACATGTTGGAATGTATTTTCATTTATCGATGTTATGGCGTGCCAAGAAACAATTATGAGTACGCATTTGTGACTTTCACAAAATTACTTGAAACATGTCACTAAAGCGTTTGCACGAACGCCTTGCTACTTGCAGGTCTCATATCCGGAGAAGCTTCTCAAAAGATAAGAAGGATGCAGCTGACTATCAGTAAGTTCTTGAAAGAAAACTTTGCCAACATGGTAGTATGAACAATCGCTTTTTAACTGTTTGACCAACAATATTTAAACAATGGTTTAACTGAACAGCATTAGTAGCAGCACACTTTGTCATTGACTAAGAGCAAATTTAGGTGTTCAATAATCATACTGCTTTTTTGAGTAACATATTGTGAATTCTGTAGAAGTTAATCAAATTAAAGTCAGTGTAAGCGAGTGTTCTGACAGTGTGAGAGTTCAAAAATGTTTGAAGATAAGTAAGTAAAGCAACTTAACCCCTTCAGGTGCCAAACAATTCTGTACAATAATAAATTAATTTCAGCACATTTCTGGCATCTCTAGAAAAAATTAAAAGTGTACAGCTTTGAAACGCATTGAGAATTTTCTATTCAGTGAGTTTCGTGAAGTTTACAGAATGTGGACTCCATGTGAAAACTCTCTACAGGAAGGTCAGATATGAAATTGTGAACAATTTAATTTCTAGCATACTTTAGGAGAACCTATCAAGCCACTTGAATATGCCTGATGTGAAAAACATTGTGAAAGAAAATGGAAGAAATGAGCCCACTACTTGACGACATACTGATACTGAGAGCAAACATCCAGTCATCTATCTTCCAATTCGTTTTACTAAAACACTTTATGCATAATATTCAAACTTGCAGCGCAGGTTCAATAAGAAGTGTTACGATATGTATGCAACCTTTTTTAAATATAATCGCCAGTGCTTTTGCTTTTGATGCAGTATCTTGGTGTGCACAAAGCGCATCAATGGCTTAATTTCTTTCGTATATTTTTCATTGCTGTGCCTTTTACCTGCCTTAACAAATCTACTTATGAAGGAACTGCCTAGTCTGCTGATCTGTTTTAAGCGGTGTCTATGGACTACCATTTTAGTGTATCCTATTCAACATTTACTTCAAAGCTCTTAGTGTAACTAGAAGCACTCAAAAATGTTATGTGCCTGTTTTCACGGTTTTCTGAAAAAAACTTGACCACTCAGGAAGTTTATACTTTAAGGAAATCTGGGAAATATTAGGGGGGATAGGGAGGCAAATGCTGGAAGTGCATTGGTTAATTAGGGGCTAACTGAAAGTTTCTAAACCCTCGTTTTCAGCCTATTTAAAGACATTATAAGGCTTACGAAGTTTTCTCGCTTTTTTGGGAAAACCAAAGACAGCAGCAATTTCATATTTAGAGAAAATGGGGGTCATGCTATGTGTGATATGAACCAAAAGTTTAATAACATGTGTAGGTTAATTATGAGCTTTGAACATGATTCCCTAGTACTCATTTTCTCACATTGTTTATTTTTAGGGAAGTAGGAAGCATGTTGTGGGTCACATATGATAACTGCTTAATCTGTGTAGGTTATTTACAGCCTTTGTAAAAAATTACTTATTCAAGTGTTGCAGTTTACTGGCTATTTAGAAGAGCAGTAAGCATCCAGTACTTCACAACTTTAAAAATTTATTATTTAATCACGGCATGTAAGACATACAGCACCTCTGTGAGCTGTATTGTATAATGCATGGTTCTTCAAAAATTGTGTTTGGCAGCTACACCTATGTAAGCCCTTTTCAGTCATTATGACATTCTACTGTTGTGTTTTCACTTGTTGAAATTTGAAGTCTATATTGCTGTAGCAGATGATCAACTTGTCTGCCTCATGCTGAACGAGAACATTGGTGCTACATCCAAGTAGCAGGGACATGTGCAGAAGCAATAAAACCTGCAAGTCAAGTGCTCAGAACTACTGAAAATTCAATTAACTTAGAGTAGAATCAGAAGTGCACTCAACATTTCAAACAACAGTGGCAAAAAAAAAAAAAAGATAGTCTCCTCGTTACACAGAAAGTAAATATAGTCAATCCCAGATATATCAAACTCAAAAGGCGTCACGAAATAGTTCGATATATCGATAATTCGAAATACAAGATTTGCCTATCTAAAGCTTATCTGAGGTCTCCACTCATCTTGGACACTTTCCCAGAGACCAAGAAAAGCGGGAACTTGGCAATTTGCTTCTCTAGAGTTGCGTTGAACGCACAAAAGTTGACATTTTTTTCTCACAAACGTTGTAAATTGCCCACGCTGCAAAATGGTCCGAACCCTAAAACGCTCATTTTTGCAAACTGCGAATGCGGCTTGCGGTGGTTTTAATTAAATTCAAACTGCAATGTAAAGGTCTATCCAAGAGGAGGGTGTGGTCAGATTCATTTTGGCAGCTTGCAAAATCCTCAAATGCCATTCACAGGAAGCTTTTGTTTACAAGAATACAAACTGGGCGACACAGCATCTCCATACCTGGAACCAGATACCTGGAACCACTCAGACTAAAGATAGGATGTCATCCATGCTTTCTTGTGTAATGTGTGTCGGACCGGGAGGGCTTTTGCATTGTGCAAAAATGCTTGTGTACTTAGGTATAGGCACATGTTAAAGAACACCAGGTGATCGAAATCAATCCAGAGTGCCCCCCCTTCAGCATCTCTCATAACGCACTGGCTAGTTTCGGGACATTAAACTGCGTAATTGCTTTATAACGTCATTGAGAATTTTCAGCTCCCTGTCTCGAAAAGATGTGCTACCGCACCCATTCTTTCATGACTTTTATGACTACACCACTAAAATGATTCCCAAATGCAAAAAAACTGTAAATTGCACCCTCAAAAAAATCGCAAGTGAAGTTAGTCCTAAATCTGGACCCACCCTTTGAATTTCCAAAACAGAGAGTGTTATTGAAGGGGACAGCTATATATGGAAGATATCTGAGGCAAGGTATAGTTAATGATTCCTGTGCTACTTTCAAGATTGTACAAATAAATAGGGTATTTGTAATTTCAGAGACACCGAGTGTTAAAAAGAAAGAACTAATTGCTTCATCGCCAATAAAGCAGCTAACATGATTTGGCAGCTACCAAACAACCTGCCACATCCCCCCTCCACCAACATTCCCAACAGAAGAAAAATAAAGTAGCGTAAATATACAACTGTATATTTATATATAAATTTATATTTATACATTCTTTAAATGTGTCATTGCTTGCAGAGTGATGCGTATGAAGCCTTTGGATGATGGTGATACTTTTCCACTGGAGACAGAAGGTGAAGCTGACATCAAAGATTTCAGGGACTACAACAAAATATTCCACCCGTCACAGGAATGTGAGTCTGATGCTCTTTGTATTACTGCTGAGAAAGTTGCAGTGACAAGCAGTTTTGTCCTTCCTTTGCTCATATGTGGAGGTCACGAATATTGGCGAATTCATTTGTTTGTTGCAAAAGAGTTCTACAAAAGCCTGCGAGGTGAAAAAAGGTTCTTGAAAGAGGTATTTGTCACCTACCTGACTGTAGCACAAAGCTACAAGCTTTATTTTCTCACTTTCAAATCAAAGAAGATCCGAGAAAACAGAAGCGAAACTGTCAAAGTAGGGTGAGCGTTCTCGCAATTGTGGGCAAACTGGATATGTGCGCCTGTCTGGTGATCACTGACCGATGGTGACCACTGTACCTTCAGTTATACTTCGAGCACATGCTCAGCTGTTCGCACTTCAATTTTTGCTGATAATGCAAGAAGGCTTAGTTAAGTTCACTTTTGTTATTTGCACTCATGGCAATAGAGAAGGGCTGATAGTGAGGGATACTTTGGCTATGTTAAAGGGGCCCTGAAACAAATATTTTTAAAATATGAGAAATAAGCTTGAATGAGTGTAATGGCTTTCAATGAACTTATTCCCTAAGAAATTTTCGAAAAGGGTTTAGTATGAATGGCAATTTAATGAACGCAATGTTGACATTCCCCATTTTCACTTATCGCATCAGTTTCTTTCGACTGGTGTGGAGCTGATAGCAGTGCCCTGAGGATAGCTATAGGGGCTTGTTGGAACGGCATACCTTATTTTGTTGTAGCGCAATCTGAACAACAAGGACAACAGAAAGGCACACCTGTGCGCTGTTTGTGTCAGATGTGCCTTTCTGTTGTCCTTGTCATTCAACTTGCCCTACAACAAAATAAGATAAGCAGTGCCCTGCCTACCACTCCTTTCTTTTTCTGCGGTAAAGCATTTGAGGTTGGCGTCTGACAAAGCTGCCTGAGAGCAACAAAGGAGTGGTAGCAGGAGAGGTGGGATACATTATCAACCACTACTTCCACGTTTCCTAGAAGATCTGATAGGGTGGTCATGTTTGCATGAGCTTTTTTTTTACTCGCAAGTAATTTGGTGTCATGAACACAATTGCCCAAATGGCTGGCTTCTTTAGACCATTGCACTGACTGAAACCTCCTCGTTGACTTAACACACAGCGGCAAAATAGTGCGTCCTTCAAAAGCCACTAGAAAGAGCAACCAATCTATTGTGCAACATTGTAGGCTGCCTGCTGCAATCAGACGAATAATATTTGACTCGCATTTTCACGGCAGCATTGTCTACAGATTGGAAATGTTTACTTACCATACTCAAATGGTGTTTCAGTGCCCTTTTATGAAAGGACCCCTTCAGGCCCTATCGGAAATTTTGCACACAGTAGAAATCATGCCAGAAGTTGTGAAATGCTGTCCAGAAAGTGTATTACTGCAAAAATATTTAAAATTGGTTCAGTTGTAGCCGAGATAAAAACAATTAAAATGTTAGGAATCTATTATGCGATCAGGGGAGTTACACTTCCGGTAGTAATCGAGCTCTGACCAGCACCCACAAGTGATATTCCTGTACAGTACGCTTCCGTTAATTCGTCTGCGGTTAATTTGATTTTTCGGTTAATGTGATCCCAGCCGGCGCCCTTTCATTTCTATGGGCCCAAATGTTCGTTATTTTGATCCTAAAATTGACCTTCGCCGGATAATTCAAACTTATGAGTCAGCACGTACACGCGTGATCCCTATGGTGACCCTAATAGAGACCCCGTTAGTGGCAGCGTCTGTCTCAACAGAGCTTATAAGACAGTGAATGCCTTGAATATGCGTCCACCTCCCATTCTAAATGCATATTTTCAACTCGCCTTAGGAAGACTTTGAAGCAATAACTGTAGCTCACAATGTCCGATTACGGTATTTACCTGATCCTAACGTGCGTCTTTTGCTTTTTTTAAAAAAAGAAGATTGAACCGAAAATTGCATGTGCAGGGCATTCGTACCAAAACCTAAAACCACCTTCGCGAGGATCGTATGCTTTATCGCACAACGCAATTGCATCACGGCAAAGCTGACTTTAGAAAACCGGTCGCCATTGTGCAATACACATTAAATCCGTTCCCATTTTTCTTGCTAAAAAATAAGGTGCGCATAAGATTTACACTTTGTTTACGAGCTTTAATGTAATTTTTATATTGCTTCTCTACTTCGGACACTTAGAAAATGGGCGTGCCTTTTATACACGAGCGTGCTTGAATCTGGCAAATGCTGCCAAATGATCAATGGTTTGTTCTGGCGTTTTTTCTGCATCTTGTTTAATTCAACTGCCAGATAATTCGATCAGTTTCTTCGATCCTGTCAGGGTCGAATTGATGGAAGTCGACTGTAATGGCTTCTCACATATCTGAACCGAAGACACACCTTCATTTTTCTCATGACCCCGACGCCCTTGACCGCCGCTTCCTTTCTTTAGTCTTCCTTGTTGCTGCACGGATGTTCTGCGAGCTCTGTAGGTTATTTGTGTGCTGCAGTCTGGGTGGGACATGGACAAGCCATTGCATGTTATGCCGACTTGCTCATGGTATGAGCAGCTCCTTTGAGGAGAAGAATGCATAATTTTTTTTTTAATTTTCAGCTGTTTTCATAGTATACGTCAGTGTAATACTTTGATCATGATCATGATCTACTCACTGTTCTTGTTTGCTCACCATGCCCCAACCTGGTGAGGGAGCCTTTTTGTGGTCATGTATGCCAGTGCATAACTTGGTACCCTTCTCACATGCAAAAGCTTTCTGTGCTTAGTGAAGGTCACAATACCGTAATTGCTTGAGACCAACTTGTTATTCCTGCACCAAATGTCAGAACGAGACAGGATTTTAATCCAGCACATTGAAAAGCATAACCTGGCATGGAATTACTAATGATGTCAAGTTGATGTAGTTCTTTGAAGAGCACCGGAAAAACTGCAAGCTGTATTGTTGGGAAACCATGAAGGAAATTAGCAAACTATAGAAATTGAGTAAAGATCACCAATAAATACTTGAAGGGCATTGGAAGGTATAATATCTGCTTGTGGTAAATGGTAAATGCATATACAGGTAGTGACAAAATTTTGCAGCATCTATGAGTGCGTGCCAAACTGCATTCTTGCACCCTCTGACAAAGCGAATGCTTAGTGTCAAGACATGGCATGGAGCATGCACATCCTTTGATGCTTGTGTATCCACCAATACACCATACCAGATGCTTTCTTCATCAGAGGGTGAAACAATGCAGTTTAGCATGCACTTGCAGATGCCACAACGTTTTGTCCCTGCCTGTGCCTGTAAGTGAATAATGCTGGTTGTGTATACTGTATTTACTCGCGTAATGATCACACTTTCTTTGTTAAAAAAAATTGACACAAATTCAGAGGTGCGATCATTACGCAGGTTAAATTGCCCGCGAAAAGAAAAAAAATGTTTTTTCATCCCGCGTTTGCTGCGAGATGACAACAGGTCAACAAATAGGTGGCTGCCGCTGTATGTAGTGTGGGACACCAAAACAAAAATGGCGGCCAGCTGAGCAAGCCGAACGTGCCAAACGCGATTTTTTTTTCTTCTCGTGAGTACATACATGCATTGAAACAGTTTCTTCCGTATCAGTAATGAATAATATCGTTAATATCGGCAAGTTTGTGGCAATAACGTAGCCATGTCCACTTTGAGGGGACAGAAACAGATGGGCGCGCTTAGCTGCCAGTGACATAGAAACACATGGCCGGCATGCTGCAGAAACTGTGGCATCTGTCTTCACTACTATCCTAATACAGCACGTTTTCGCTAAGGGTGGGCGGATATCTTAGCTGTGTCACAAGCGTCGGCATATGAATAGGGTACACTTCTAACGTATCAGTGTAAACGTGGCTACTATCGTTGCCACTCGCGATTTGTTGCGTGCCCACGAGTGCAGATGAGAAGAATCGAAAGGCACCTTTTTTGTTGTTGACCACAACCATTATAAAGTCTTCACATAATAAAGGCAAGTTTGGTTGTACCTCTTTTTGTCATGGAAGTGCGGAAAGTGATGAAAGTAATGAAATGGGTCATCTACTTAAGAATGTTTGGTGCATGCAGACCGCTCGGTTTGTCTTTGAGTCGTTTGCGTAGCATTCGACAGATGGTAAGCGCGATCATTATTAGCTAGACTTGGCACACGACATATCGGTGCGGCAAGTTCGGGGTGCGATCATTAAATGGGAAATTTTAAAAAATAGAATTTTGACGACAAAATTTAATGGTGTGATCATTACGCGAGTGCGATCATTATGCGAGTAAATACGGTATGTAGCTGATATTGTTTCCATGAGATCGTAAAAATATTTCATGGCGATAAAATATTTCAGGTAATTGTTGAGAATTGCTTAGTTTTTCAGGTGACCTTTCTCGTTTAGGTTTGTATACTAGTGTTCACTATCATTTCAATTTTGCTTTTTAGCATCTCTGGAGACTTTGGTCGAGAACATAAGTATGAATTCAGTTCCTATGCCTTTTTTGTATGCTTGCAAAACCTTTTGAAATTTAGGTGCTGCAGTGTGGTTGCATTGTGATTGCGTTTTTCATTTGCCTGAATGTTATGGGTTTCACATTTTGTCTTATTTTGTTTCTTGGAATAAAGCAGTCCCAGTCAACACATTGATGTACATAGAACTTTGGCAGGATATTGGCACAAGAAACACTTGTAAAACTACTCGAGAGAATCGTAGGCAGTTATATGATAGTGATGCTACTTTTGGTAGAATCTTGTATTGAAATGGGCTGTAATGAAGTTGTCAATACCAAAATATTTTGAGAGTATCCCTAATTAAACTTGTTTGACCAGTGCAAGAATGAAAGATATGTCCTTATTTTCTAAAAGTTTAGTTACACTGAGGTTTGGCTGTGTCTGTGTGGACTCTTTTCTTAATCAGAAGCAAAGTTTGCTACATTCCTTGGCTTTCAGTGTAGTAACTTTCTCACTCTCCACAGCTCAGCTCAGTTACTATAATCTCCAAACATGGTTAGTAGCACCTTCTCCGCCTTCTGCTGACAGCTATTGGTGTTGTCGGTGAGCTTCTGCATTGGAGGTAGGTTACATCAAACTCGAGATGCTTGATGTCCTTCCATGGAGTAAACTTCCCACATAAGCAGTGCAGGAACCTTTGCATACTTTTTATTCCAGCGGCACTTGCAGATTCACTGCATCTTGATCATTGCAGCAGTGCCACACTTTAGAATCGGAACCATATGAAACCAAGACATAATGAAGCCAAGGAAACTATAGGGGAAATTATTTGTTCCCTTAATTGAAATGTAGAAATGATAAGGCAAAGGGAAATGAATGTGGATGGAAGAAAGAACTTCCAACTAATGGGAGCTGAACCCACATCTGTATTACGTGCATTACAAGAAATAATTTCCCCTATGGTTTCCTTTGCTTCGTTATCAGATGGTTTCATATGGTGGTGAATTAAAAAGATCTGGCCCCTCGGTTCTCCCACTTATTGTTCACTAGCCACTCATCACATTTATTCCAATGAAAAATTGAACAAGTCCAGAGCCTCAGTTTCAGCGGTGCATACTTGCATCAATAGTACAGCTATGTCAGCAGAAGGTACACAAAGCACTTGCAGCCAAGCATTTGTACTCATCTGAAAGGAAATCCAAGCAAGCTCTGTAGTACACAGTATGGATAAGTTACCATGGAGCAACTAAACCTTTGATGCTTTTTAAGGTAGACTAATATGTTAAGCTAGTACTGCCATGTTTGCTATTGTGAATATGGCCAAACATTGCATATGCAAGCATCTCTTCCCCAGAAAGTCGTCCTCACATTTACATTTGTGCACACAACATTGCAACATTCTCTCTGGTCAGAACACGGGAACATTGGAACAATGCTTAGTCTCAACTAAAAAAAAAAAAACAAAAAAAACTAGCCCAGCTTGTCATTCTTACTGAGGAGTGAAGCTGCAGTGGATGTGTACTTTAGTTTTGTTCATCCATTCTTTAACAATGATCTTTGAGGAGCTTAATTTATTGTTCATGACTGCTACCACAGCATTCCATTACTATATTTAACTTCTCTAGGATTGAGCCATTTCAAGTACACAAAAATAAGGAATAATACATCACGAGGTGGTCTTGTAATAAAACTAACCTTTGAATGCCTTGTGTGCCAATTTTTGTGGTTTGGACATCCTTCAAACATCATGTGTTCACTGGGATATGTTTGGAGTGTTGATTGGCATGTTAGCATGTTACGTTATGTTGTGCTATGAATACTTAATCTGTTAGCATGTTACAGCACACTCACCGGCATTTATTGTTCGTGTAGACGCACAATAAGGCGGGCTGATTCTGACATCGGGGCACAATATGGGTCTTTCCCAGGATTCTAATGGTGTTTGTAATTTGGGCTTATTCCAAAGGAAGTTTAATCAAATGCATAGGTTAGCTAATCCTTATAATGGTCTCACATTAGTTGCTCAGTTATAGCATGCAGACCTGCCAAAAATTTTATTTTACTGTGTGGTAATGGTTCTTTTATTTCTCATGTTGTTTTATAAGTAATGCGTTGAATCAAAAGCAAAATGAAGCTTTTCGTGATAGCACTGCGCAGCTGAAGCAATATGTTCTCTGAGCTGTATGGTTTGCTTGAAAATATAAAAGGTATAGACACCAAAAATTTGATTGCAATTTTTTTTGTTTTTTTTTAGTCTGTACAGTCACTGGTAACTTACTAGATATGTGGAAATAATTTTTTTACTTGGTAACTTTAGTGAAAGATTACTTTGCAATAAACTAGGGGTAGATATTAAATTAGGTTGCATTTTTGACATTTAAGATAAATGGAGTACCATTGAAGTTGGGTGGCTGGGCTGTAAACAAAGCAGATTTGCGACTTTTATGTATGATGACATAACTTTAAGAGAGCACACTCAACTGGGCGATGTGTAAGTGAAGAGAAGAAAGGTCACTTAAGTTTGTGCTGTTATGGTGATGCTAGTGATAGAACAAAAAACCCTGAATAGAATTAGATTCATGTTGATAGTTATGGGCTGGCTACCAAGTCAAGATTGAGCACTAATGCTAATATTCAGAGCACTGTACACATTATTGATGCAAACATGAAATCCTCTAAAGGAGTAGCAGTTAATGTTGTATAAATCGAGACAATAGATTCCTCGGAGCTTCATAGTTGACAAATCCTGTGTTAGGTAGCAGCAAGTTGTGGCAAAAAAAATAATTAAGCGGAAGTGGGTTGCACAGTGCATTTACCACACCCTAGTGGACACTCAGAGTTCAAATATCGGAGGTAAAAAATGTTATCTATGATGCAAAAAAATTCACCGACAATAATGATAGACCCTATTGGAAATTTGAGCGCAGCTCTATACGTGTTTTCATTTCGCGATTTATTGGCTCGTGCGGACAATCTGTCTCATGCCGCATGTTGCAAATGGAGTGAAGTGTGGCATGACTGCCTCAATAATCTGGACAATGCGAGAGCCAGATGGTCAGTAATGCATGGGTGCGATTCACAGCAGCCACCACCGACAAGCCTCCCAGATGACGTGCACTACTCTGGCGCCATCTCGTAACCATCATTGCCGTACTATGCTTTCCTTCTCACACTTTCACCATAGATTTATCCACTTCCTGACTCCCGGTGCCGCTGCATCCCCTGTGTACTTTCCTCCTTGCGTCTCATCCCGCACTGCGCTCCCTGTGCGCTTTCATCTTTTGCTGTGCTCTGCTCCTTCGCTCTGTTATGCCGACTCTCGCCGCAGGAATGGGCGCCTAGGAGCTGAGCTCAAAAAATTTTCACAGCATTTGTCATGTCCAGTCATATGCTGCTGATGGTATTTCAACTGGCCACCAGGCAACCACTATTTATGTGAACTGCGTGCAGGCTACAGTAATTTTATCAAACCCATTTGGTATTTGGCCTTAAGTAATTGTTAAAAACAGAGACTGTGAAGCTCTCAAATATAATATGTATCAAATAACAAGAACCATTTCATTTGTATTTATAACCTATAACAACACACCCCTGCTGATTATGGATCAACCTCAGGAAGACACCAGTGCACAGCAATAAACATAACAGGATTTTTAGAATGTATTTTGGTCCGCCTCGCCCCCCCCCCCCCCCTGTGAAATGTAGCACAGCTGACAAAAGGGTGACTGTTGTGCTGCCTGACTTGGCACTCAAGTGTTACAAATCAAACAGACATTGACATGTGTAAGCAACATTTGGTGAAAGAGGAAATGCAAGCTGCATAACTTGTAGACTAGCAAGAAGCAGATACTATTTTGATTTAATTTGAGTGCATGCCACCACTGTGCACATACACTGTTCAGTGTTAGTGACAAAACGTTCAATGTCTGCATCCCGAAATTGAAGTTGAAATGATCATCTGAGAAACAACATTGATTTTTTAAAAATTGGTCCGTTATTCAAATGTAAATGTTAGCAGTGCAACGAAGGACGCAGGAGGAACAAGGACCGAAGGCTGACTTGCCTTACTTAGCTTTCCGTCTTTGTTGTTTCTTCTCTGTCCTGTGTAGTGCTGTCACTATCTTTTATTTAGTTTGTTTTTATTGCCCCAAGCAGGAAAATAAATGGGAGCGAGGATTAGGATAATTTCGGGGCTGTTTAATGGCTGCTGTTTTAGATAAAGTTTAATATTTACAATTGTATGTATAGTTAGCTTTCCTGTATGGCAGTATCTACCTGGTAGGGATGCCAATACAGAACACCAGCTTTGTCAAACAACTGAAAGTTTCGTAGCAGTAGTCATCGCTTTTTCAACTGGTTATTACTCATTGACACTAAGATTCACACTGAAAAGTAAATCAAAATTTGTATATTTTGTGTTTAATGAAATTTATTATCTGGTCACGATCTTACATGTCACATTCTTAACATTCTCATGAATGAAGTACAACATTTTGCTAGCATTTGATACTGTTTCATCAGTGTATGCTAAATTTAAAAAATAATTTTAAATTATGGGGTTTTATGCCCCAAAGCTGGCAAATGTGGCCATTAGAGAGGCTGTAGTGAGGCCTATATATGGATTAATTTTGATTGCACTGGGTCGTTTAACATGCACCCAATATTAGGCAAGGTCATAGAAACACCTTTTTCTTTTATTTATTTTATTTATTTATTTATTTATTTGTTTGTTTTCGATACCTTCAATTGCCAAGGCATTGCAGAGGGGAGTGGGTGACCATATATAAACAAAGAAAAAAACTGATTGAAACGTACAGAATTACACAATACAGCACCTGTACAATCTATGCAGGTAAAGATGACAGCAAATTTTTCACTGTCAACTTGTGCCGCTCTGGATATTCTTCTTGTTTGGTACATGTGTAAGGTTATTAAGTAAATGAATACATAAACCCGTAATGCCAGTAAGCATATCATGCTTGTTCATATTAGGTGTGTGGATTGTGATCAAGGAACATTTGGTGATCAAGGTCGGGCTGCATCGTGACTGGCGACGAGGGAGCGGCAGGGCATTCTTTATCTCATCGGCAGCGCTCGGCCAGCAGCATACATTTTCGCCGTCATTCGATGGGAGCCGACCTTGTTCACTGAACGCATGTTTGAGAGCAGCACGATAACACTGTGCAAGCACTCCATCATGAGGCTTTCTTAATATTTTGCTGGCTTTCCTTGCAACCTGGAAAAAAGGACTACGCGAGACGTATTGTAAAGGAAGCAACTCTATCGGTGGTTTCTGAAGGTGGCACTACAAATCTGCAATCATACTTGGGGTCTTCAGCCAATCATTAAAAAGTTGGGTAATTAAACTTAATTAATTAGTAAGTTATGGGGAAAACAAAAAATTGTCCGAGTTACTATAGGCTATTGCGAATAGTATGCGTTTGGTTCAATTCGCTTCCAACGTGCCTTTCCTTTGTACATTCTGGGCTCAAGTTATGTGGGACGCCCTGTATATAATATATATAGTTGTGGCGGTGAAAAAAAAGCACACTGGCTCCGTTGGTATAGCACAAAAGAATAGCACAACGTACGTGAAAACACATTCTTTTTTTACCGTCAAACGTTTTGGCTGGTGGGCCAGACTTCGTCAGTATTTTCACATGCGTTGTATTATTCTTTTGTGCAATATATATATATATATATATATATATATATATATATTAAGGGAATTTAGAAAATGGAAAAATGAGTGTGATAATGAAGTCAGAAGTATGAGTGTTGTATGCTCTGAGAGCAAATTCACATTTATGTTCACAAATATAATTTTTTTTTAGTTCTCTTACTGAAGATAGTGATGGGATATGAAGACAATGGACGTGTTACCAGGATTTTGTTCTGTATTGAGCAGGGAGGGGAGGGGGGCAGTGATATTTCCAGCATATCACCTACATCCAATAGATATATGCATATTGCAACCTGAAGATTTTTGGGAGGGTGGGATTTCGATGCTAAACTCTCCACCTTTCCCCACTTCCACCACTGTATGTAGATGTGCATGATAGTAAGCCTGGGCTTATTTTCTTTGCATGAGAGCATGTTATGTGTTTTGTGTTGTGTTTTGTCAAATATGTGTGGTGCTACATATAATGGCCTTGCATTATGGCATTGGGTTGAGAAGCCTAACTTAAGAAAATAATTGTTTTTCTTTAAGTTCCTCTTAAAGTAAATATTGTGTTTAATTATGTTGCAGCTTATATTAAGTATGATGGAGTAGGGCTAGTATAAGAACTGCAGAGAAACAAGAAATCATGTCAACCACTAAGATATTTTATTACAACAAACCTTCACAACGATGACGAATTATAGCGTGCATTTTTGAATTGTTGCTTTTTTTACTGTAGCACATAAGTAGCTCCTGGCATGCTTTGGCAAGCATATACTCATACCAGCTGCTTTAATTTGCAAGTTGTCACTTTCTCTTCAATGCAGAAATTTAGCTTGGCCATTTGTGCACTGAGGTATTTCCTTATTTCTTTTTCACTTTAGTGTCACGCACACCACCCAAGGACAATCCCTTCCCTGCGCCCCCTGAGGGTATGCTTCTCCCATATTCATTTCTTTGATCAAGCAGCATCTTGATTTGAGCTTGTTGGTCATTCATATCAAATGATAACGAGTGTCGAAAGAGGAGGATGAAAATGCAAACTGACCAGGCATATGTGACCCACAAACTGAAGTTCATTGATGAAAAACATTCCCTTTTAAGCAATACAGGCTGAATATTAAGAATGGACATGGCTACCACATGTAGCACATGTTTTTATAATACGCAGATATTATAAAAAATGTGGCTGCTATCTGATGTTCCATCAGACACAATTCATAGGAAGAGCAAATGACAAGTCATAGTGGGTGGGTGTCAGGTCCTATCACGTCAGGTAAAATGACAAATGTTTCGCATGCCTTCTTTGCCCATTTTTGAAGATGAATTGTTATTTTTAGGCAAGTGTTGGGAACCTACTTTATTCTCATCTCGCATAATGCCATCTGCCATTAATTTACGTCCTGTCTGTTATAATCACTTGTAATTTTTTTTTAGCAAGTATTTCGCAATGTAGTGGCTTAGTGTGCTTAAAGGTTAGCATTTTCCTTGACTGAACTTCAGGTGGTATGTTACATACATCCTGTCGCTTTGCTTTTGTCCTCAACACCTTGGACTATTCTCTCATCCAATTTCTTTGATCTTTTGTGTTATCACTATGTATTGTAATGTAGAAGTCATTTATTACATTCATTTCATAGTTAACTCTTAATGAAAAAAACATCTGGACTTGTCTGGTATTTAAATATATATCTTCTACTTGTATCTCACTAATTTGAGCAATCAGTTGGACATCTGTAAATCTGTTCATACTTACATTTATTTTCCTTCAACTTTGTATTTGGTTGCTTTCACTCAGAGTGATAGGGCAAAATATTATAGGAAAGCCTATATGTATAAACAAGAAATGTGGGCACATTGTGTGCCATTGTCATGGTCAGGATCTTACTTAGTGAAAAAAGTGTCATTTGGATTTAACAAAAGGACAATGTGTACCAATGCAAACAACATAGTCATCTTCATGTGCATTGACAGCCTGCTTGTTTTGCAATTACAATTGTCGTTATAAGAAGTTCAACTGGTCTGTGTCTGCATGTGTTCAGTCCATGTAAACTTGTGTGTTTTGATCACTGTTCCTTTTTGTCAGGCAGAAATATTAACAAATGTGGCAGACTTCATTATGCTGTCTTTTACTTTGTTTTGTTGGCTTTGAATAGCAATGCAACAGTGAGAATAGATTTTAAATAGGCGGTTGCCAAAACAGTAGTTGCTAACTAGTCAGCTTTAGGTGCATTAAGTATAAAAACAGTGATGTCGCTTTTTATTTTTACGGTGATGTCTTTGTTCAAACTAAGAAAATTAGTTCATACACACACACAGTGCAGTATTCACTGCTGTCACAATAAATTATAATAAAAAACTTACTTTTGGTTGATCATCATCAGCCCATTTCTTTATGTCCACTGCAGGATGAAGCCCTCTGCCAGCAATCTCCAATCACCCCTGTCTTGCGCTAGCTGATTTCAAGTTGCACCTGCAAATTTCCTAATTTCCTCACCTCACATAATTTTCTGCCTTCCTCGGCTGTGCTTCCCTTTCCTTGGTTGATAGTAACTCTAAAAAAAAAAACAGTTTACGCATATCTTTGTCCCGCAACAATAATCTTCATTTATCTTGCATGCCTCTCCTTTCTTTAATGCTGTGTGCCAGGTACTTCTAGGTCACAAACGTGATGCACATTATCAGCATGGCATAGCATTCTTGACAGGAACTAGCGAGGTCAAAATTTTCTAAAAAGGAAACTCAAGAAAGACAGAAAAATTTTTGCCAGGGGCAGTACCCCATGCAGGAAGACAATAATTAAAGTGGGTGGTAAATAGTGCATCATCTATGACCACCTTAATATTCATCAGAATTGCCTTGCGAGAGTAAACGTAGCAAGAAACCTGCAGCAGCTTTCCAGCAATAAAATGAAGCTTTTTCAAGGTCATGTGATTGGGGAGAAATTTAAACGCTTGGTGTTCTTGCTGGTGTTGCAAGTTCATTCATAGGAGAACCTATTACAATGTCGCTAGGCAGAGAGAAACCATTTTATTCTTTGGAGGAAAAGCAGTGCTTTAGTCATTGTGATATTTATTCCTGAGCCATCTGTGAAATATCATAGATGTATTTTATTAAGAGTGAAATTTGGAGCATTGACGGGGGTGTCCACATTATCAGTGTGCTTGTTAGCAATATTTGCACCATCCCTGCTTGCATTTTCCTCTTGCTTTCTCATGTTTGTACCACATCAGGCAAGTGCAGAAGAGAAAAACTGTTGTAAAACTTACTGAGGGACGAAGGCAGCGTGTGTTTTATGTCCTGTTTCATTAATATGTATCACTAAATCTAGATTGTGCGTGAACAGAAAAAGCCAGCAATGGACCTACGTGAAGATAATAAATCCATAACCACAGATTTTAAAAATTAAGCTGACTGATTCATATTTCTGATCTTCCTTCAAATGTTTGTAGCTGCTTGTGTAATTACTGTGCAAAGCGGAGGGGACAAGACTGGGTTTGCTTTCCTGTCATTCTGCATGAAATATCTGCATGCTTCATTCCTAGTATTAAACACCTTTCTTGGCAAACATCTTAGCCTTATGAAGCTGCTGTGTAGATGTGCACAAGTACAGTTATGATGGGGACTTGTTCTTATCATTCCCAGCTTGTCAGTGCCCTTGCAAAACGAGATCTGTGTAACACAACAACTAGGTTACACTCATGCGAATTCCTGTTTATGTTACTTTTAAGCAAAAGAAAGATACTTATAGATGTGCACTACAGTAAATGTTGCTCCCAGGAAAAATGAACATGTGACAGCAGTAATAATATATTTCCCTGTATTTACATCTCATTCAATAACTTGCCATTGTTTTTCATTGTTCATAGTGGCATTTAGGAGTACATTATGTAACACAGGCACTGTGCAGACTCAGTACAATGCACAAAGCAGTTTTAAATACTGATTGTATGGTTATCTGTTGCAATGCAAGTCATTCAGCCCAGAATTGGAGAGGAATTACGTCTCTTTTTGGCTGTGCTGGCGCTATGAAGCGCCTATGCTTTAACATATTGCAGAGTTAAAGCAGACTTTAACTGTGTATACTGCTTTGTGCTGCCAATGCTGTGTTACATTCAACTATTGTAATTGATAATGTTACTGAACGTTTCAGTAAGACGTGGCTTCTCAAATCGCAGTTTAGTGGACCGTTAGGGTATCCCCAAGAAAATTAAAATAGGGCCCTTGCAGAGTACTTTATGGACATCAGTTTAGATGAGTTTAGACAAGGAAACAGGGTTCTTGATATTGAGCTTTATTTGGCTCTCTGCCATCAATAGAATGTGACCTAAACTATCTTCACAGCATGGAAAACCATCATTACATTATAATCATAGAATGCCAGCAACATACTATTTAGCAATATTGCAGTATAACATTCTTATTGTTGTGCTGTCTTCAACATGTGTGACTTTTTGTCAATGCTTTCCTTTAAAAAAAAGATGAACATTCTAGAGGGGAGATCCTAAATAACTTTACAGCATTTAAAAGGTTCCATGTTGGCCAAATGTTTGAGAACCACTGTAGGGCAGTGCATTGGGTATGAAGATTACTGTTGCAGCATGTCAAACTTCTAGGATTTAGTGTCAAAGATAAACTTTGCCCTTGCTCTTGCATGGATCACAATGTAGGTTATTTCTTCCTTGTTTCATGGCTTTAGTTTGATTATGACAGCCACATCACCTATTAAGCTTTACAGCCTAATTTTGTCAGCATTTCATTTTCTTTACTGAGAGTTATTTTTTCCCCTTTTGTAGCAAGGGTAGCCAGCTGCCATCAGGTTTAGTCATTCAGGGAAGGGGCTGTCCTTGTAATTTGGCTGCAAATACTTCTAAGGATACGATGAAAACTCTTCACATACATCAGATTTCTTTGAATGCTATATGTCTCTATCAGTCATGGCTGTAACATGGTGTCGCAAAAACAAGACTATGTTTACCACATTCTTCAGACTCTTACAAGCCAGCCCTGGAGCCACAGAGCAGCAAGGTGGTGCGATTAAGTGGTGCCTCAAATCCGTGTGTTCTCACGGAACGACCTGGAGCCGCAGTAAAGGAGACACGGCAGCTGAGTGTCACTACCAGCTATTCAGCTATGGGCACAACCTTCACGATACGGCCCAGAGGCTCATTGATAGGCTCAGGGGCCCTGCTGGCACCAGACCCACCAACACCTAGCATAATGGCAGCCATACCAGGGTAAGCTGTAGTGCAGGCACAGTTTATTTTGGTAAGGTTGCATGTTTGCATACAAACTTGTACATGAGATCAACATGGGCTTCAAAGATATATTTCTTTTTCGAGTTTCGATTGTGCAGGCACCCTAAACTCTAAACTAAATTAGGATTGTAATAGAAAATGTTGTCATTCTCCTGATTTTAGCTCAGTGCTATGAACAGAGCCTGCACTGGTTCCTTGAAACAGCTACATTTTCCATCATGTGTTTACCTCTAGTTATAGCGCATTTAGCTATAACTAGGGATATGTGCAATATATTACATGTACTGGACTGATTCAGTATGTCTCTTTATTTTTCATATTTAGGCACACACAGAGCTAATCCAGTCCACTTCTGTTAGACACTGCTTAGTTCCATTTCCCTTTTAATGTGACTATGTTCTAGTGTCCAGAGAGCTGCCTATGCACATTAATTAAAGGACTGTCTGTGATGTCTGTCAACTGTCTGTAATGCTCAAGTCATTGCAAAGCCAAGTTCCACCAGTAGCGCTTGTCTGGCATTGCCAACATCTTTTGCATATGTAGCCTTTATGGCACAGTGGGTTGAAGGCATTTTGTATTTCACGGGGAGACCATGGATCGCCTTAGAAAACACTGAAAGGCTTCCAATCTCATATGCATATAGAAGCACTTATATGTGCCACCATGCAATGAGGGACACTGCCAGATGCCATTGTTCTGCCGATTCACTTTTTCCTATGATGGCAGTGCCATTTGTTAATGTGAATTTTCGTGATGTTGTAATTGATTTTTGATGTTGGGATATGTGTTTGAATATAGCCAACAGCTGCTAGAGGACTCTGCCGTCGTCAATGCACTAGCTAGCAGCCTCAAAACAAGCACATTTTTGAACAAAAGGTGCTGTACACTTTGACTTCTAGCTTAACATACACCACTTCGTGGTGATGTAGGGTGGCTTCAACATTAGTACCAAAGTTTCATGGTAGAGTGTCTTGGATTGCAGCTATACGCAGCTCTCTGTGCCATTTCAAAATTCTATATTTCTTGTCATGCGTGTAGTCTGACCTTAAGTTTTACGTGGTGTGAGGCTAGTTGAGTGTTCAAAACTATTCGAAATTAGCGAGACTCGAAGGCTACGACACCGATAAGCAGTGCGGCCAAACTTTAATACCTACTCAGGCGGCCACAACCGATTGTGAGCAGGCAATAGTTGGCTTCTTCCGGAAGTACGTAATTGTTTTTGAAATTCGAATGCAGATTATCACTTACTTCAGTTTGTTTATTAAGCTGCGTCAATTAATATACACAGTAACAGTAGGAAGAAGCGCACTGATCCAGACGCCCTTCTTGATTGATGTCAGCTATTGGCCAATAGCAGTTGCGTATGGCAATCTGCTGTATTACGAAATATAGTGTCCAGAAAAGAGTGAGGAGTAGGCTTCTGGTGAAAAGAGAGCATTTGAGAGAAAGGGTGACTTCGCGCTCTGCTTTCGAGATACGCGTGCCACATACAACTGCAAAATTTGGCTGACATGTTCACAGCAGCGTATGCTATTAGCAGACTATTATTTCACCAAGCCCAATGGGTAGTTCAGTGCCCCTTTAACGGTCTGACAAAACTATGGTCAACATAGTTTGCAAGTGCAGCTGCCTTAATCAAGCCATTCTTTCTTATGGTAGTGATGGATCAGTTGTAACAGATGCCTGTGGTAGTGTTCACACCTCATCGCTGTTAAACTGAGCAAGGAGTCAAGAAATACTATTGCCTGCTAACAGAAATCAATATTTATATTATGCTGTGCCAGCAGCTTGATCTAATAGGAGTGGTAGGTGCTATAAAAGAGTTCTATGCAAACTGGTAGCTTTGCCATTTACTCTTGTTAGCAGAAGCAACACTTTAAGCACAGGTTCTTTAAGCATTGTATTTATATTTTTGGGACCAGCCCCATAATGTTCATATGATGAACTCGTTTTCAAATTTTCTGAGCCTTGGCTCTTGCTAACAAGGTGTGTTTTCTTCCATTTTTGGCAGCTACAGCTCTGTAGGAGTGGTGCCTACCAACATACCTGTGCCAGCAAGTGTTCTTCCTAGCAAAGTAACCAGTCGCGCCATGCCCACGGGTCCAATCTCTGCCATTGCAACCAGCTTAGGGAAGCCTATTGAGAAGGCCACTGCCATGGTGCGCACGTCATCGTCACAAGTAAGCTACTTATTACTAATACAAATACCGTTCGGCTTTATTTCATGCTGCTATGTTCCCAATAATGTTCTTACCTTGAGTAACTATGGTTAAACATCTTCTGTAACATGGTTGCTGAGATTTTTGAGCAATAGTTCAGCAACTTGACAAAGCAGTCATGAATGGTCTTGGAAACAAACTGTATAATGTGATATATGTATATATCAAAGTAAAAGCATTCAGTGAAAATTATTGAGAGACGTGCGAGGGTGCACTTTTGATAGCACAAATTGTTTTATTAAGCATGCAACTCGAGGGACGTAAGGCATCACTTGTTGCCACTCTGAGGCTACTATGCCTACAAACAGAAAAAAAAAACTTAATACAGTCGACTCTCGTTACAACGAATTCTGATAATCCGGCAAAAAACGTCCATCTTTACCGAAGTCCGTAATATCCGAAACGCCTCAATTTCGAAACTCTCGTCGCGATGTCTAACAACTTTATTGCAAAGAGTGAGGGACAAACGTCCAAAGTAAAAAAAAAAAAAAAAAAAAAGTTGTTTCACCTGAAAGGCGAAGCATCGATTGTGATAGCAAATTAAGCAAGACAAGCGTGGCAGCAGCATTGAGCGAATTGACCTTCGGGCTGTCTCTCGCTTCAACGCAAACTAAACGTCGAAATCACAGCGCATGCGAAGCTACCAGCACTGGATGCACTTTGTCCACATCGCAGATAGCTTTGAAGATGCGGTCCACGCGGGCGCGCACTTTGTTCACATAGCAGATTGCTTTCAAGAAATGACGACAGCGCTGGAAGCAGCTGCCATCAGAGTAGAGTCCCCCCCCCCCCCACTCCTCGTGCCACGCACGTGAAAGAAGACGGCGCCTTTCGGCCCCGCCTTCCTCCCTTCCGCGCGCAATATTCAGCTGCGATCGTCGGCTGACCCTTGCAAGTCAGTTTACGGCAATAGTACGTCTTATGTGTGCAATTAAAAAAAAAAATGCCGATCTTTTCGTTTGCTGTAGCTGACAGTCAGTTGTAGCAGTCTGTTCAAAGCGAACTTCGTTGCATTAATAAAATAGGGAGAACAAACTAAGGCTGAAATATGGTCCGTTATATGCGAAAGTCAGTTGTACATGGGTCCGTTGTAAGAAGCGTAGACTGTACTGCCATCTGGAGCTCCAAAAGTAAGGTGTAGGCAAAAGAGTTACCAACGCAATATCACCATACATATATTATTTGCCATTTAAACTGTGCCTGTGCCATGATGTCAGTGCAGGGTTGCAGTTTTCAGAAATGTTGGACAGTGTTGGAAAGACCCACCGTGGTTGCTTAGTGGCTTTGGTGTTGTGCTGCTAAGCACAAGGTCATTAATAAAAGGAAAATGAGGCATCCACCCAAACCTAGCTAATTGCTACAAAGGAAACCCATACAGGTTCCTCGAAAGAAAAACCTCACCTTTGAAGAATAATTCGTCCTGGTCTGGTACTCGAACCCAGGACCACAGCCTTTCCGGGGTGGCCGCTCTACCATCTGAGCTAATTGCTTTGTAGCAATTAGCTACGTTTGGGCGGATGTCTCATTATCCCTTTAATAATTACTTCTATCCGCCTTGTGGGTTTCTGCACAACTATTATGTCAAGTACAAAGTTGCGGGATCAAATGCCGGCCACGGCGGCCGCATTTCGATGGGGGCGAAATGCAAAAAACACCTGTTTACTTAGATTTAGGTGCATGTTAAAGAACTGCAAGTGGTCAGAATTAATCCAGGGTCGCCCACTACAGCGTGCCTCATGGTTTTGACATGTAAAGTACCATAATTTAACAAATTTAACAATGTTGCAAAGTTAAACGGAAGCTGTTGACAAATGCTGAAAGGTGTTTCAAACTGGCTACATGACTAGCTCTTTCTGTCTCCTTTGAGCTCTCTTTTCCCTTTTTCGTTTTCTCACTGTGAGCATTTTTCACTGCTTCAAAGCTTACTGATAAACGTTTGTGGTCTCATGCTCCCTCTTCATTGTAATACTGTGTCTGTTCTCTGGCATGCAGCAATGGCTCCTATGAGAGCATAACAAGCTTTGCTCTTACTATATTTGTTATATGTAGAGCACCATAGCCTAATATATTAAGTTACCATGTCGGAATATTTCTTTATACATGCATGACACCTGCATTTCTGGCATTGACACATCAGCCAAAGCAACTTTTGCATCTTCTTAAGGGAGGCACTTGCACAAATGTGAGCTTTGAATTGCACTATAAAATGTCTACTTGCAGTCAGCATTGCAGCTGAGTGAGAAAAAAAAATATAGAGGCCTTTTCTACCTTGACTGAAGAAAGAAACCTGCAGAAAAAGTGGTTACAACATTCTTGTCGTTATTGTTGCACACCCATTTTCATAACTGAATTTATCAGCGATCTTAAAGTACCCTGTGCTTTATCCACTCTGAACTATGAAGACAGTCTTATGAAGATTTGGATATGACGTAATAATTCTGCGGAAACCCGCAAGGTGGAGAGACGCACTTAGCTACGTTTGGATGGACGTCTCATTTCCCCTTATTAAGATTTAGATAAATAAGGGAGCAGCTCAGAGTGGCTTGCTGGTGAAATAGATGGATGAGTAAGGCCAGCACGGTAGCGCCACTTGTGTTATACATTGGGTATTATAATCAGGTGTGGTACATTGGAAATTGCAAGACCACGCTTTCCATGCGTATTGAAATCTTGCTTGAATGAAAATGTACTACAGTTTTTAAAGCGAACCATTCTTTGCCTTTTCCCCTGGGGGTGGCGTTCATCTTCATTTCATCACCGGATATATTTGCGGATATATATTTAAATAGACAACTTTGGCCGCTGGGTATGTGTCCAAATAGCTTGCTGCTGGATACCGTCTGGCCGAGTAGAAACTTTGGTCACTGGGCATGATGGCACGTGGTATGTGCCCATGGGAATACCCATTCTTGGCCAATCCCCCAAAATGGATGTACCAGTGTGACACAAGGGCTATGAAGCCATAAATGTATTTATTAGGAGTGGGTGAATATTCAAACTTTCGAATATGATTTGAATATTACATACTAACTAGTATTCATATTCATATTTGTGAATGAACTATTCAGTATTTTTGATTATTAGGAAGTAACCAAATATTTTGCACATAGTCTGGTTACTGTTCACTGTCTGCTAAACAAAGTATCGTAACTTATCAGAAGTAAAGCAATAACAAAAGTTTTTGAAGCAATGCAGAAACAAATTGGGTGATGCAAGCTTTTATTTTCAGTTTCACGGCACAAGCCTACATGACAACCAGTACTTTTTGCATGTAGTCTGTGATTTAGTGTTTTTGGCAGTCTCGTCATGTAGCAGGTATATCAGTTTTACCTTCAACAATCAATCCTTGGCTCATCAACAACCAATCCTTGGCTACCCCCAGTGATGGTTTTCTTGCAGTGGGCCCTAATACATGTGTCTACAACGCAGAAGTCTTTCAGCAGTTCTTTATTTCTTTTCTTTATCTTTTCTCTTCTTTTTGCATGACTTCTGATCTTTTTTCGGCAACCATTTATCTAGAATTTCTGGAAAGCTACAGCAGCCATTCATTCTTGGCTAGCTTGCTTGCAACCAGGCTCTAAAGATGTCGAGAGGCTATTCATGCAGTTCTTTTAATGACAATTAGTGATTTTGTGTTTAAAACTGATTCTTATTTTCTTCGATAGCTGTCTTTGATAAGCGTGGTTCCTAATTATACCGAAATAAATATTACTGCCATAAATGTGTGCATTGGCATTTGGCTATTTTATATGTGATTTGTAACTTACTACTATTCATATTCGATTCGTATTTGAATAAGTGTATATTCACCCACTTCTAGTATTTAGATATGTATTGTACTTCTCTGTGCATACACCTCTCATCAACGTTCTTTTCTCAACAAGCATCATACATCGCCTTCATCCTTGTGACACAGACAGCTAGTAGGTGACGAGGCTGTTCTCATGTCATCCACTACTGCTGCTAACTTGCTATGCAAGCTTTACACCATTTAGATTCAAACATTACATTTGAGCTGCATATTTTTGATACATAGGCATAAATTTAAGGCTGAGAAACAACTAGACTATTCAAGGCTGTGAGCAATGGTCACCTTATTGCGGCCCTCATTGTGCTGTGACAGACCTGCTTTTGGGAGCGTGATCCTCGTCATATAATAATGTATGCTTGTTTTCATTACTATTCTCATATTTATGGAAGTAATGCAATTTGCAGTGCTGCTGAAGGTACGAGGCACATACAGGCAACGTCCTTGCACACTCGAATATAGGTTCTGGCCGTTACTTCTGATTACTGGCCGTATGAGAGTTTTGTTTTTGCTTGGTACATGATACATTACAGCGATACATGACTCGTTTGAACTTTTTGTGCATGCATATTGTACACCGCGAATTCATCAGCTGCCAAGCAAATGATACGGTGTGGATGAACACATCTTGAGGGGCATTCAGCCTTCCTATTGGCCATGGAGTCCTGTAGCTTCCACAGTGGTGCAGACGACTTTTGAGAAGGGATGTAGTTAAACCTCTCTGGTGTCAGTCACCATTGCTTTCCATTATTACAACTGTATTCAAAAGGTTGCATCAGAAAAAACAAACCAAAAGAATGAATATCACTCTGGCACTGGTGCCAGGTGGTACTACAGTGTCTCCTCAGGTCCATTTGTGCCAGGATGTTTGTGCACATGCCACCGAGGTGCTCTTTTCCATGTAGATGACCTTTATTTAATGACAATGCTAGCAAAGTTTTTTTCCAGCAGTGCTTTATTACCTGGATGACTGCTGATTATGTTAGATGTCATTTTCATCTGTACAGGTACTTAATGCTACACTCAACTCTTATGTTGTTCAATAGAGGATGGGTGTTGCAGTGCTACTCTGATTTGCCACTTGATGCTTACAAAGGTTTCATGAAGCTCGTGTGCTCTTGCAGGTAGTGGAAAGCAGCTCAACAGTTTCAATAGTGCGCCCTGTCATGAGTGTGCTGCCTGACAGCAAAGAAGCCCTGGCACCACCACAAAAAGCCGTTGTTCACCCTGAACAGAAGCAGTCAGTGGACTATGTGCCTTCACAGAGGGACACTCCAGCAGGCCTGGATCTTGATGAGTTTCTTCCGGTGAGCAATTGCTAGCCCAAGCAAAATGAAAAGTATTGATTACTCTTCTTCTAGACTCTATTACACATCGCTTGGGTATTGCTCAGCCATGTGGATGTATGCCTGAGCTGTTGTTGGGGCAGAATGCAATGAACAAATGTGCTGACAAACAGCAGATGGCAAGTGCTTTTGTAGATTTTTTGAGTCAATGAGAAAACATAGTGTAGAAGTATTTGCATGCCACTAATTGCACGCAAAGTGACTTGCTCTATAAATGATGCATTGGGACCAAAAATATTCTGTTGCACTTCAAGTGTATGATAAGTACTGTACAAGATTGGGTATATTATAAATTCAAATATAATTTGAAGGGCAATATTGCTGTATGGAAGGGGGGAAAATTTGTCCACCTAAATATGACATAGAGAAACCTTTGTCTAAAACAAAAAGGTTTTAAAGCATTAATACATAATTTTAACCAAATACCAGCATGGAATTCGGTACGCCAAAATCAAGTAAAACAAAATTAACTTAATACCTACTGTACTTACTCATGTAAGACCCGGACTTTTTCCCTGAAAATTTTAGTTAGTGCGGGCCTTAAACGAGGCAGACTTATAGCTACTCACTGAATCTTCAAACAGCGCTTAGACTACTACCTAAAATAACGTAACCACTAGCTACCGACTATGAAAACATTTACAGTCGCCAACCGACTTTCGGACACTACGAACGCTGCGAAAATATCCAAATTATCAGGCAGTCTAAAAAAGAAAATTTCGACGGTATAATTGACCTTTCTTGTTTTTTAGAGAGCCAGCACAGCACAAAATTATTTTACAAGCTTTTGTTCAGTGATGTGCTTCATTGAAATAAAGTTTACTTGAAATTTTTTGATTGCCAAGGTTACAGGTGCATTTCATGTTCACCCATCATGTGCTGATTGTGCGTTTTGGGTCCTCGCAAAGTGCAGATACCTACACATGTCCTTGATTCTCGCCACTGTGAGTTTGGGCTGTGCTATGCAAGACCAATTTGGAGCTTTATTGACTTTATGCCCACACACAAGCTTTCGCTGTTTTGTCCAGTAAGCCTACAGATGAACTTGGTAGGCATTCGCAGTAGTTGCCGGCTGCTTGCTTGCGGTCCCAAAGTCCGCTTCATGCACGTTGCAATCAGTCCAGCCCATGCATGTGATCTCATGCCCGGTCACCAATGTGGTCTACTGGTACAAAAATTCTAAGGCCAAAGTTACTGTAACAGCTTGCCAACCACCGTGCCTGCTGACCAGGCCTAAACAGGGTCGCCACACCTGCCATGCCACTTTGGTGGAGTTGGCGAATGAAGTTGCGTTTTGGTGCTCAGTGCAACATACGGTTACGGTAATGCTATCGTTAGCAGTACAACTAGTGCCATCTAGTAGCAGCAGCTTGCAGAATTTAACCAGCATGTGGTTCATTAACCAGCACATGGGGTGAGGCTTAGCAAAGCTTTTTTACACTCCAAAGTGCGGGTGCAGGTTTTTCACAAGGATGGGCATTATGTGAGTAAATTCGGTTCACATCGGAGTTTACATTATGTTTTCTTCTGCATAAACCTCTATGGACTGAAGTCTTATACAGTGATTCTTCTACATGATCTAAATGCATGGCATGTATCCAGCCTATCAGACTCTCAATGATAGCATCAGTGCATCTTTGTCCTGAAACATGGCATTTTAAATGTAAGAGGTTAAAAAATCACTTCATCCTATATCGGAGCAACAGAAACAAAACCACTTGCACAACAGGCTTGAGCTAAAATGTCTAACATCCAACTTACGGAATGCTGCTTTTTTTCTTTCTGGTTTATTTTATCCTAGCTATTTTCATTTTATGAAACACCAGAGACAAACGTTAAATCAGTCTCGACAATTAGATTATCCTATTATGAACCTGGTAGCATTTCTTTTGTGCAAAAAAGATGATTTGCAGCAAAAATAGTAACTGCAAGAGCCATGCAACTTCTTCGTAATTAAAAGTTACCGTGAATAATGGCATGATTTATGTAAGGTTCATACCTATAATGGGAATTTTGGAGGTCATCTTGTGCTGGGCCCTTCTGTTTGTTTTGTGTTCAGGTGCCTCACAGAGTGTGTGCCACACTCACACAAATAGCACAAACAGAGCAGTGTGAAGAGGCAGAACAGTGATTTTTTTAGGAAAATTCACTCAAATGTGCCAAATTGTATTTTAAGTCGTGTTAAAGTGTAAATTAACATATTGACTTATTGGTGGTTGGGTAGAATTTCTGAACTGCGAATAGAACATTATATACATGGCACCCGGTAGCTTATTTTCGCAGGGGTAGTGCCAATCCTGTGTTTTGGAGCAGCAAGCTATCACTTTGGCTGAACATAATGCTTGTCTTTAGTGTCATTTTGGAGGTCACAAGAAAAACAAAGTTGTAAAGGCATCGAAATTCCTGTGCATGGGTAGCTATACAAAGAAGTTCAGCTGGTGAGAAGCGTGTTTTAAATTGTTCTGCTTGAACAAAAAGCATGCTTCGAAACTGAGGGTCATGCTTTGTAACAATTCCTTTCCCAGTCCATTCTTTCAGCCTTTTGTCATTGGATTTTACACATTGTTGGATAGAATTTTTGCTGAGATCATGAGCTCGTCATAAAGGGTAAAAAAAGAATTGCAACAGTTTTTTCTATCTACTCTTTAGAATTTTTCTGCCTGGGCAAAGAAGCTATGCCCTTTCAAAGCAAGATGAAATTAATGTCACACTCTGTGCACACATTAAGTCAATATCACGGGCAAGTTAAGGGGGTAGGCCACACATAAAAAAATTTATTTAAATCGGAAGCCAGGATTTAATTAAGTTCTTTTTCCTGAATAAACAGGCCTTATTTTAACTAAGCAACTATTCAAAGTGCAGAAAATGATTCATTTTATTTATTAGCAGGTAATTTTTGTCATAAAATGTGGTAAAAGTGCTAGTCGGGCCAGCCGTGATAAGTAATTAATTGCTGAATTGAGTAAAGCTTTGGCATTTATGTAGCTAATATTGGGACCTATGCAATGAACTAGGATAAATCCAATGTGATAAATATTGAGGAAGTAATGTTTAAAATAGAAAGCAAGATGTGTAAAATGGCCCATTGCAAGGAAAATATCTCATGTTTGTAGCCTAAAAGTTTAAAACTATGAAATTGCTATACTGCCAGAAACACTAAATGACAGGCTACAAGCAAAAATTAGTTGTCATTTACCGGCCGCGAAACCGAAAATAAAGCTTGGATGACTTTTTTTTTTTATCTCGGCATTGCTTCAACAACTTTTGTCATTCTCTCAATTGTGACAATTTGCGATACTTTGTTTAGCAGACAGAGAACAGTAACCAGACATTAATTAACATTTCGTTGTTGTGAAAAGCTTGTTTAGTTTCAGATATTCAAAACTACTCAATAGTTCCTGTGAAATAAAAATGCTAACTGTTAGTGTGTAGTATTTGATTCTTATTCGAAAATTGACACTTGCACTTGTAATCTTCACCTTATTTCCTATGGATACTGAGGCAAAACAGGCTGATGTAAACTCCTTGCTTGGCACCTCTTATAGCGGCACTTGCAAGCAAGTCTACGCCTGGGCAGTGCTGGTATCCCGGAGATGTCAGAGGCCGAAGCATTGAGCACAATTGCTGAGCAGCACAAGACTCTCCTGGCAGTACTACACCATCGTCTAAAGAATATAAAAATTGTTCTGGCCCAGTGGAGCACAAAGGATCCCAAGGTAAGGTTGCTATATTACCAGTAAGAAGCTACTTGTATTGTTGTAATCGTTCGAAAAATTTTCAAGGTTACTTAACCCTTTTTGTACCACAGGAAACGTCAAAATTTGTACATAATTTCCCAAAGATTTCCATATTCGTGGCCTCGCGACATCTGTAATCGTCATCGGCTGTATTCCTACAAATTCTGGTGATGATTGTACTTGTCAACAGTTAGAGAAAGGATTGATATGACATGCAGGAGAAGCATTTTTTTCAGGGCTGAGGCCTGCTGCGAGGCTCTTGTGATAGTTTCCACCATCCTAGAGGCCACTGGTCTTGAATGCATTGCTTGTTGCGACTTGGGAAAGAATGTAATTGAACCCCTGTTTCAATAAATTTGCGATTTGATGAATTTTTCACACTCCTCTAGAATGCTGAAAAAATCATGTACTTTTGTTTGTTTCCTTCTTTCTTTCATTCTCTCTTTCATTCATGTGTTTTATGACAAATGAAAGCAATCTTACACTGCACACTCAATTGAACGGAGCTTTGACACATTATATACGCACAGCCATAGTCTTCATGGGAAGTATCCGTGCAGAAGCGGCAGAGGAAACTCATCACTATGCTATTTGCGAGCCGGGCACTTTGGTTGACACACATCCTAAGTCATACTGTTTTTGCTCGCAGGAACCAGGCAGAAATTGACAGTGAGAGCTGGAGCTAGTGTTTAGGTGTAGTGTTTGGCTGGTAGTTTTTTCTGGCCAATGTAATGGCAATCACAATCTACGGACAGCATATTAATACCTGCACATTTTTGGTAAAAGCAAGGCTTCCATTCATGCTGATTGTGTTTTTACCACTCTTACATTTTAAACATGGCCCGTAAGGAAAATGACAATAAGCAAACTTCACTGTCAACTGGCTGATCAATATCACGAAATGTGTGTGGCTCTTTTAATCCTGTGAGGCGATGTAGGCTGCACCACTGCTGGAATTATGCAAGGATTAATATCGTAAGAAGTAATCAGACTTTCAAGCATGGCATGAATTAGTTCTACATATAGTTTTAAGTATCGGTCATGAGGTATTTCATTTTTGCCAAGGTTCTATATTTCTTGTGAGTTGGGACTATGGCCAGAGTGGCTGCTGCATGTTTTGCAAGCTAATTGGAACAGTGCCTGCATTCTTGAATGTTTTCACTTGAGAAAAAATTGCTGCATGTGGTCTGAAACTAACGGTGGTGTCGGTGGTTTCCATTGTGCTGGTTTTCAGAAATAAAAATGCCTCGCTGTGAACATTGGAGGTCCTACAGTATCACTGCAGCGAACACTGCCTCAGTTAGTTGCCTATAGCTCACATGCACACACTGATGTGTCATTCAGTACCACTTTTATGGCTGCAAAGGATTAGTCATATAATCATTACCCAAAATTTTTATTATAACTTTATATAAAATGTGCTAACACATGAAAAACCTCAATTTATAGAAACTTCTGGCTTAGTGCAGTTGTCAGCTCCAGTGGGTTCTTAAGTGAGTTGTAGCTGAGCAGTTGCAACTGAAAAAAATATCATCATCATCAGCCTGTTTTATGTCCACTGCAGGACGAAGGTGATCTCAGATCACCTTCGTCCCTGTTCTCCGTCCCTGTCCTGTTCTCGTCCCTGTCCCTGATCTCGTCCCTGTTCTGTGCCAACCAATTCTAACTAGCGCCCGCAGATTTCCTAATTTCCTAATTTCATCGCTCCGCCATGTCTTCTGCCGTCCTCAGCTGTGTTTCCCTTCTCTTGGTACCCATTCTGTAACCCTAATGGTCCAACGGTTATCTAATCTGCGCATTGCATGACCTGCCCAGCTCCATCTCTTTCTCTTACTGTCAATTAGAATATCGGCTATACCCATTTGCTCTCTGATCCAAACCACTCTCTTTCCGTCTCTTAACGTTATGTCTAGAAATCTTCGTTCCATCTCTCTTTGCGCGATCCTTAACTTGTTCTCAAGCTTCTTTGTCAGTCTCCAAGTCTCTTCCCCGTATGTCATCACTGATAAAATGCACTGATTGTACACCTTCCTTTTCAATGATAACGACAAGCTTCCAGTCAGGAGCTGGCATTGTCTGCTGTATGCGATCTAACCCATTTTTATTCTTCTGTGAATTTCCTTCTCATGGTCAGGGTTCACTGTGATTAATTGACCTAGGTAAATGTACTCCTTCACAGACGGCTGACCGGCAATCCTGAACTCTTGCTCGATTGCCCGGTTATTCATCATTATCTTTGTCTTCTGCATATTAATCTTCCAACCCCACTCTTACACTCTCCCTGTTAAGATCCTCAATCATTTGTTGTAATTTGTCTGCATTGTTGCTGAATAGAACAATGTCATCGGCAAACCGAAGGTTGCTGAGATATTCGCCGTCGATCCTTACTCTTAAGCCTTCCCAGTTTAATAGCTTGAATACTTCTTCCGAGCACACAGTGAATAGCATTGGAGAGATTATGTCTCCCTGTCTGACCCCTTTCTTTATAGGTATCTTCCTACATTTCTTATGTAGAATTAAGGTAGCTGTGGAACCTCTGTAGATATTTTCCAAGGTATTTACATAAGCGGTCTGTACTGCTTGATTGTGTAATGCCTCTTTGACTGCTAATATCTCTACTGAATCATACACCTTTTTGTAATCTATGAAAGCCATATAGAGAGGCTGATTGTACTCTGCAGATTTCTCGATTAGCTGATTAGTGACATGGATGTGATCCATTATAGAGTATCCCTTCCTGAAGCCAGCCTGTTTCCTTGATTGACTAAAGTCCAATGTTGCCCTTATTCGATTGAAGATTATTTTGGTAAATATTTTATATAATATAATGGGCCTCTAATTTTTCAGTTCTTTAACATCTCCCTTTTTGTGGATTAGTATAATGTTTGCATTCTTCCAGTTTTCTGGGACCCTTGCTGTCAATAGACACTTCGTATAAAGAGCCGCCAGTTTTCCAAGCATTGTCTCCTCCATCTTTGATTAAATCGACTGTTATTCCATCTTCTCCTGCCGCTCTTCCTCGTTTCATGTCTTGCAAAGCCCTTCTGACCTCATCGCTAGTTATAGGAGGAGCTTCTGTATCCTGTTCATTACTGTTTCTAATTGAGGTATCTTGACTCCTCTGGGCGCTATACAGGTCAGTATAGAATTTTTCTGCTGCTTTTACTATATATTCGAGATTGCTGATGATATTACCCTGCTTATCTGTCAGTGCATGCATCTTGGTTTGTCCTATGTCAAGTTTCCTTCTTACTGATATCAGGCTGCATCCATTTTTTATGGCTTCTTCAGTCTTTCTCACGTTATAGTTTCAAATATCACTTATTTTCGCCTTGTTGATCAATTTTGACAGTTCTGCGAATTCTATCTTATCTCTTGAGTTGGACACTTTCAATCTTTGTCGTTTCTTTATTAGATCCTTTCTTACTTGGGAGAGCTTGCCTACTGGTTGCCTTGGTGTCCTGCCTCCCACTTCAATTGCTGCCTCTGAAGCCAGCCTAGTTAGGGTTTCATTCATTACCTCTGTCATCATCATTTCTCTGTTCTAAGGATGCATATTTGTTTGCAAGTACCAGCCTGAATGTGTCTGCTTTTACACTTATTGCCTCTAGGTTGACCTGTTTCTTCTTGACCAATTTTGCTCTTTGTCTCTTCAAATTGAGGTGAATCCTAGCCCTCACTAACCTATGATCACTGCACTTTACCCTACGTATCACTTCTACATCCTGCACTATGCTGGGATCGGCAGATAGTATTAAATGAATTTCATTTCTTGTTTCACCATTAGGGCTTTTCCAAGTCCACTTTCTATTGCCACGCTTCCTGAAAAAGGTGTTCATTATTCGAAGCTTCTTCCTTTCTGTGAATTCTACCAGCATCTCTCCTCTAGCATTCCTAGAATCGACGCCGTAGTTGCCAATTGCTTGTTCACCAGTCTGCTTTTTCCCCACTTTTGCATTGCAGTCGCCCATTACTAAAGTATTCTGAGTTTGCACTTTTCTCATCGCCGATTCAGCATCTTCATAAAACTGATCTACTTCATCATCATCGTGACTGGATGTGGAGCGTAGGCTTGTACTACCTTTAATCTATACCTCTTATTAAGTTTGATTACGACCACAGCTACCCTCTCATTAATGCTGTAGAATTCTGGGTCTGGACAGGCCAACAGTAGAAACTTACCCTGTCAGCCTTTAATTGCCGAACTCTGCCGAGTGAGGCTAGCTTAGCAGGACTCTTTGAGAAACTATCAGACATTGTTTGGGATATCATCGGCCTTAGTGAGATTAGAAGAACTAGTGAGGCTTATACTATGCTGATTAATGGACACGTCCTCTGCTATAGAGATCTCACATACAAAAAGCAATACAGGGTAGGATTCCTTATCCATAAGGACCTAGTGGGAAACGAAAAAGGGTTATTCTTCTATATTGTACTCTGAATAGCAGTTCTGACATGTACTGCATATGTATTGTGCCCTGAAACGTGAAAAAAAAAAAAGGGGGGGGGGGGTGGCTTGAGGCAGTTGTGCTGCAAATGGAATGAGATGATTCTTGGAAAGTTTTTCACACATTTTGAGCCTTTAAACCCCCATCATGTGGATTGTTTGTGTGTTGATAACTGGATAACAGAGCATATATGTTTAGTTGGTTACCAGATGCTGTAGTGCTCACTTTACGTTCTTTCCTGGTGGTGAATTACCATTTCTATAACATGGCATCTTCTTTTCTATTACAGATGGCACTTGATACAGCAATAAACATGAACGACCAGTCTACACTCGTAGACATTCTCAATGTTGTAGTTTTAAGGCCGTAAGTGAACCTTATATACATATTTAATTACAGGGCCAGGACAAAGATTTTGGAGCTGGGTCCTGCACCTAACTTGCTGAATTTAGCTTCCTGTGACTCGTGCCAGTCTCCTGACACAAAATTCAGAATAAACCGCTGCATTTTGAAGGAGGTGGTGGAAATCACTCTGTTTCTAAACCGCTAATGCACAGTAACTTGCAGCACTTCCTAGCAATAAAACATCTCTTTCCGTTGGTATGCATATGTTGGAGGCAGTTGATGAAAGGGGTGACAGTTTATCTGCGAGTAACATGCTATGTTTGCACATGGATTGTAAATTGATTAATGCTCTTTCACACAGGCAAATATGGACCTTAGATATGTGCCAGACAATACTGCCTGCTATTTTTGATCTACTTCAAAGTAAATATGAGTCGTAAGTATAGCTTCTTTCATTTTTCATTGATGTGTGTATTCAGTGCTTCACTTTCAACAGTGCTGAGACTGCTGCAGATACAATATTTAAAAGGAAGCTTTAGCTTGGGCCCAACTTCGATGCCGCCCATTGAAATACATGTAAAATGCAGAAACGTTTTTCTGTGATAACCATGGTGCCCATTTTAATGAAATTTGTCACATTTGAGAGATAAAGTTAAAATCTAGTGACTGTTGTAAGTGGAATTTTGATTTAGGGCCTGAATGTTTTTAATGGTATTTTCAAAAATTGGTAAGTTTGAAAAAAATAGAAGCACGAAGTTTACAACTTTGTAGCTCTGCACCTAAAACAGATATGGCAGTTCTGTAAACTGCATTCTTGAGAGCATCCAAAGTGGACAAATTTGATATGTCAATTTATATCTTATGCGAATTTGTTACATTGCGTACAAGTGCTTTGCAAAACTTCTACTCAAAAATTTGTGTTTTTTTTTAGAGCCATGTATAATATATGAATTTTGTCCATTTTAGATGTACTATTAGGTGCAATTTACCGAATTAGTATTTAATTTTTCATTGCTGAGTTACAGAGTTGCAAGTTTGACAGTTTCATTTTCTGAGTTTGCTATATTTGTATATTTTTATTTCAACATTATCCATGTAAATCGAAAATTCACACCAATAGTCACTAGGTTTTAACTTTTTCTTTTAAATGCTACAAACCTAATCAAATTTGGTGCTGTGGTTGCAGAGAAAAACTGTCTCGTTTCCCATGTATTTAGATTAGAGGCCCCCAGCTGGAGCTTCCTCTTAACACACTAAACTAACATTTTTAATCTGTGTTGGATGCTTCTGATAATTTGTACCTGAAGGTGTGACATAATTGTGACATGTATAGAGTGTATAGGAGTAAAGGGTAATTGTGTCATATTGAACTGGGGTCGCAAAGTTTGGCAATGTTGGAAGAACTGAGAGTTCTTAGTCCTGTTGCTTCAAGGTTGGCTGAGGCAGTTTTCAACACTTCATATAGAGTTATTAGAGAAATCATGTGCTCTGGATTGCACTGTAGGAACGATGGAAAATGCAAATTTCACATTGACATTGTCGTGGCTTCCTGCAGTGCTATGGATTAATTTTGATAGTTAAGTAAGTCCAGCTTGTTCGTGGTCAGTATGTTCCCCATCCTGTTGTAGCTTAGTACTTTGCACTGTTTCCTTGATCAGGAAACTGTCATCACAGTGACATCATAGACAGTTACAAATTTGTGAATGCAGCGGAGCTCTGTCACTTGCGAAGTTAACATACTTGCCTGGCCCGTCAGTTGTTTGGTTCACGGTTTCACAGGCAAAGATACAGAGCTCTTAACACTGTGTAGTTCAGTAAACACGTTAAACTTGAGTATATGAGGAGAAGTAGAAATCCTGGTCTAAGGCTTTCGCTTAATAAGCCACACACAAAGGGATGTGTCACAAGCAATACTAGATCAGACGCACGAAGTAAAGCATCTGATCACGTGGCAGAAAAATTGTGTGGAGTATAGAACTCGCCTCAAAGCTCCCTTTACATATCGGTATACCCCGTTCATGCGGCTTTAAGAAAAAAAAACAACCTCCTCATAAACGTTGCCTCCAGCATTATCGATTATGTTATTAGCATTTCTCAAAATTTTCAACCTTACTGGAGCGCGCAACTGGCCCAAAATAACACGCCTCCATAGAATCCTGCGGCCCGTCCGCGGGAGCCCAGGAGGAAAAGCACGCCGTGCGCAGCCGGCGGGTGAGGAGAATCAAGGAGTAAAACGCCGTGAGGAGGAGAGTCGCTACACCTACCCATCTAGCCACAGTGGCGTAGTGTAAATACCGCGGCCGCCGCGGGGTGCCGCGACGAGCGCGCTCGCTTAGCTGCTACAGCTCGCTGAGGATAACAGCGTGCCCTTCTGATGTGTGTGGGTGACGCGACTCGAGGCTCGTGCACCAAGATCTGACGAACAGCTCGTCTGCTTCCCGAGTTGCACACCCTCGAGGTGTGTCGCTCATTACGTTAGGGCGTCCTTTGAACGCGAGTACGGAGTGCGGCATCCATCGCTTAACCTATGCGCGCGCTTCCGACGTACTCGCACGAGCGAACACGAAGTTTTTTCGACCCTTGGAAATTTTCTGATTGTCGTAGAGGTAAGTGCGAAAGGAAATATGCTACTTATGTCACTCGGTGCGAGAATAGCCACACGTAGCTGTTTAGTACGCTGTAGCACACCAAAGGGATGAGACACATTGAACTCAACTGTAAGTTTAAAGACAGCCTCTGCGTTTGGCGCGGCGTAGGCGCCAATGTCGGGTATAATTTGGCTTGTATGTGAACATCCAGAATCAGATTTGAACTGCGCGCCACAGCGACGTTCAGTAGGCGGAGCCACCGTAGCTTGCGCAGTGTTTAAAAGGGCCGGGAGCACCGCGTTTCTGAAAGCGTTTCTGAAATAGTTCCGGAATGGTCTGTTTGAACCTCAGATGCATTTCTCAACTTCAATAAAAATCGGTAAAACCCCTTGAACTAATTATGCGGAACACTAAAAAAAAAAAAATATCTGACGAGCGACACATGCCGGCAAACAATGTGTCGTTACACTCAGCTGCAATTTGTCTTTTTTTTTTACCCCTTGCTTAGGTTACGTTAAACATCCGGTTGATTTTCTGCAACAAAATAATTACCGTAGTTCTTACCGTATTTCTGTAACGAAAGACGCTTCTGCTATTGCAGAAGCATAATTTACTAATATTGCTCAACTTAGTATTCCTCTATAGTGGCCCTTCAATTAAACACCTAGGAATTAATGTATCAGAAACGTTAAAAAATAGCTTAGAAGTGTGTGTTCTTCCTTTTTTTAAAAGGCAGTTTATGAAAAACAGGTGAATAGAGGAAAATAGAGATTATGTAGACTGAAATGATATCAGAAAGTTTTAGCCTGTCCGTATACATCATACCGTTCGCGGAATTAGGCACTGTAACGAAATGCTGGGTTACCGGAGACATAAGCGGGAGCAGCCTGGTTGATGGCGCCATCTCGTGGCGCGTAATTTAACCATTAAAGACACAGTTATTATTGCTGTAACTGACTATATGCTATACTTATGTACTGGTGTAAAGCGTCGGAAGCGATGCGTCGAGAACATATGCAGTCTATTTTGCTTTATATTGCTTCGACAATGAAACCCATGTAACAGAGAAGCGTTTCACGCGTTGTTGTACTAAGTGTCACCCGATGTCGCTACCATCGTTAAGAGGAAACCTTAGCTCGGGTGCTCGTATTGAATACGTGTAAAAGGAGAATTCGTTTTTCTTGGTAACCACTGCACCAAATTTGGCGAGGTTTGCTGCATTTAACCGAAAAACTTAAGATCTAGTTGGTTTCGAATTTTTTAATTAGGTTGTCAATATTTTATTCAAAAATGGCAAAAATCGCAACTTTCGTAATAACGAAACTATGAAGTTTACAACTCCGTAACCCAGCAATGAAAAATTATATCAGAATTCTGCGAATTGCATCTAATAGTATATCTAAAGCGGACAAAATTGATATGTCACACATGATTTAAAAAAAAAATTAGTAATATGGAAGTACAGCTTCTGCGGAACCCTTGTACACAACGTAACAAATTCATGTAAGGTATAAATTGACATATCGAATTTGTCCGCTTTGAATGATCTAATGGGTGCCGTTTACACAACCGCGATATCTATTCTTAATGCGGAGCTACTAATTTTTCAACTTCGTGCTTCTATTTTATCGAACTTTCGAATTTTTGAAATTTATTTCAACAAAATTCAAGCCCTAAATCGAAATTCCGCATCCAACAGTCACTAGAATTTAACTTTCTCTCTCAAATGCAATGCAGTTCATTAAAACCGGTCCGGGGGTTATCTCAGAAAACCGTTTTTGCGTTTTACATGTATTTGAATAGGCCACGTCGGAGTTGGACTCGAGCTAAAGCTTCCTTTTAAGCCCCAGCCACATTGGATAAAAAATGAACGAAGCGCGCCGCCTGTGGACGCTGCTGTGGCAGTCACGTGACAGCATGAAAATATCTCCTTGCGTGTAGGCTAGGGTAGGTGCAAGATGTCACGTGCTTTTTTCCTTCGCCTGCTGACAGATCGGTGCTGTGTTTACATTCTTCGACCTTCGTTTTTAACGCGAGTCATGCCAGGTGATGGTGACGACATCTTTTCCACTGTGATCTTAATCATGTTGGCGTGCTTCTTTCTGTTGCCGCGTCGCCGCGTTCAAAAGACGGTGAAAGAGTTACTGGGTATCGCCCTCCGCGTTCTTGTATTCAGGGTCCGATCTTGACGTACAGAATCGGATATGGCACACTGTCTCCAAAATCCTTTCCATCGTGCCGTCTCGGTTGAGTCTCATCGCTGTAAAAAATAATCGCAAACCAAAACAAGCTCCAACGGTGGAAGTGTTCTTCCACCAATAAACTAAACGTGTCTCGTTTATCTCCGCTGCTGACTGGTTAATGCTTCCATCTGATTTGAATCCCAGCGCTTCCGGAAGGTGAACGTTTCTAACGGTTCTTGCTGGGTGAATATCTTGGCGTTCCGTTACGATATACTAAGTAGTTTCGAGATATTGTTTCCCAAAGTGTGGAACAAAATACATGGGCGTTCCAGTTACTTTTGTGCTTCAATGCATAAACGAGCGTCTTGTTAAGCAAGTGGAACAACATTACCCTCTTGCGGCGGATTTGAGGACGCATATCTCCAAGCTGGTGTCATTCTGGAAATTAATTCCAAGTGGACACGCCTCGCAATCTCACCGGCTACAATTCATAAATTGCCATATGTGCCGTAATGTAATTAATTAAGGAGTTAGTTATCGATTTTTGTTGAATATTTGGATATGTGTTTTGATTTGTCGTGGAAGAAACGTCCGCCTCTCTGAAAAATCCATTTCGAGGACTAGAATTATGTTATCTGAGACAGACGATTTTTAAAAATTTCGCGAAACTTAAAGATGGTCACCCCGTATATAATGCCCGTTTAGCTAAAGCAGGCTAGGTGACTATTTGCCGCCACTTCGTTTCGAAAGGGAGGCCAATTGAAATGCTCACCATCTGCCGTCCACGTTTACTGTTAGGATGGCTACCCTAGCCCCGTATTTACCTAAACAGTGGACAAGCTAAAACTCCATTATATAATTCAGTTTAATATTCAAGTACTCCTGCCTACAGTGGTTTCTGGAATGCAGAAGCTGCGTAAAAGGTGAAATACATCGCGGTATGCGTATAATAGCGTTTAGCTAACAGGCTTCAGACACTGGAATAGATTTCGCCAATTGTTTTCAGGTTGCATTCTTAGGTCACCCTAGCATTCGAGCTTTTTTATTTTCAGTTCTCGCATGCTCGAGCTTTCTTCAGTTCCCCAACCCGTGCGCGCTGACTTACATGTTCACGCGTGCCCAATTAGCAAAACGAATCGTATCGCTAATTGGAAGTATCTCTCACTTTTTATCCTTTTATTTGTTTTTACGCGCACGTCGCACTGTTCGGCTGACGGATAAAGTTGCCGGCAGTGAACCCAGCTCTCGAAGGGTACTTAAAGCTGGGCGCACCTCTTCCGAAAATAATTATTCACGGTGAGCGCTTGCAGTCATGGTGTGGCAATTCAGTGTGCCTCGTTTGAAAAGGGATCTGATTGCCAGTGTGAAACGAATGTGCGCGCGCAGGTAGAGCCAGCTGGTCGGGTCACGCATGAGGAAGACCGAAGGTCGAGTGAGGCATTGGTGCGGACCCGAGCTGCTGATTTAGCTCGCTAATAGTGGGAGCACGTGTAGCGATATTTGGACGGAAATAGAACGCACGCGTTGCTGGTGCAGAGTTGTTTCTCAAATGCCGACTGCTAGCGCAACTCGATTTGGTTTGTTTGCTTGCTTGTATGTTGCCGGCAGTGCTGCAAGTCTAGCAGTTTTAAGTGCCACGCATATTTTTGAGAGTTGAGGAAAGCAGCGGGGAAGGTGTAATCGCATGCCGTGGTGCGTACGTATCTGCATATACGGGCGTATATATACAGGGTGTTCTTTTTTTTTTTTTTGCTGCACTAATTTTTTTAAAAGATTGCCTATGGCAGATATAGCACAATTCCAACCCTTGATCTAAATTATTCTATCATGCGGCCATTACTTCTAAGAAATCAAAATGTTCAATTGAGTAACGAACGTAATCCCGCCAGTTATCATTTAATTACTTTAGGCCGCATATTTAATTTACGAATTATAGTCGCTGAGTTCGCAAGGCGTATCCAATTAGAACGAATTCTCTGGGAGAAAAGACAACAACCTGTATAGCAGCTCGGGAGAAGGACTTATCGCGATGCTTTTAAGCACGAGTATTTTGTGAGTCGGATCGGCAAAGCTTGCTCTCAGTTGCCGATCTCCCGTTCGGCGCTGGCCGATCCTGCTTTCACAGAGAAATAAAGTAAGGAAAGCTGCATTACTTGTATGGGGCAAAGAATCACACTTGCAACCTCCTTGTGCCGGGGCAGGCGTTCTCCCGAGTGCTGTGCGCCAAACCCGTTGGCGCCAGCGTGTGCACGTAGGAGACACAGCTGGTGGCGGAGGACGTTGTGAATATGGACGGGCTCTGATTTATCAAAGTGGGTGAATCTGACAACAATACAATAGATCCATTGAGTGGTTTAAGCAGCGTTCCCAAGAAAACAAGAAAATATTGGTGACGACGACCAGAGGACTGGAAAGGACACCCGGTATGAATATAACGGCTGTCCAAAGATCCGTCGTTCTGACACGGCTGGGGATGATGATCCGGACAGCGCGCACCTGAAGGAAAATGAACGTGACAAGTGCGGCAAGTTGGACGGGTTGGTAGAGTCACTGTTTATCTGTCAGTCGCTGTTACGTCAGTATGTACTTACCTGCCCCACATCGTGAACCTAATTTGCGTTGACGCTACGCAAGAGATCAGGTGCGGGTGTGCTTCGAGCCCCAGAAAGCCCCTAGAACGTGCAAAAGTCGTCCCAGGAACAGCAGTACAAGCTTGAGGCGCGTACAGCTGCGGCGTCGACTGTTTCACCCACGCGAAAGTCGTGCGTCGATACCGAAGGGAGCAAGACACCATGTGTTTCTAGCACTGTAATCAAGCATTTCGTGTAGTTTTTCATGGTGGATATATTTTCTGTTTTAAAGTAATATGTAATTTTTCATGTTCAACGAGCCAAGTATTCATTTTCCCGAAGTTCTCCACGTCGCTGAACGGGCGACCGTACCTGCTGCTGGGCCATGCGATGTAGCTGTTGTATCTTCAGCCCTCCAAATCATCAGGACCCACGGGACTGGTAGCGCGTTGTCTGCTGGTATCCTGCAGTCATGCATGCAGCAGCAGCATGCTGGATCATGACTTGCAATATCATCTCAGCCACGGGGTTGTTTAGATATCAAAAAAAAAAAAAACGCCCAAACTGTTTTCATGCATCTCGTTCGCTATCGAAACTGTCGATTAAGAGTATTTTTACGGTCATGATAATGGTGGAGAGTAAGCGTGGTACATTACAAGAAGCTATATTGCACGCTTCCGCGTCCAGGCGATGGATTTTTGTTGCGCGCATTCAGTCTCGCATATGGGCGGTGTCGGCCAGTTGACGTTCGGGCCCAGCGTTTGTACAAGGCACACTGGCCAATATCGTGCCGCAAGAGGAATTGCAGGAGCTTCGATTGAATAAACGTGATATATCAGACCCGTCTGGGCAACACGCACACGCGCGAGTTCCTATCACATTTCTTTCACACCCTTAAGCAGTGAGAAACGTAACACGAGTCGTCTGCTTGAGAAGTCTCATATTTTCAGAGTTCAGGAATGCATTATTACATAATGAAGACATGCGATAGAAACTCCGGCTGGGAGTAATTTCTTTATGAGAGTGAAAGCCAGGATTCTTCAGAGTCGGACTCGTGTGAGAGGACGCCTGTGTGGCCTTCTCCGCAGTGCCCCTCGAGGCTTTTGTTTTTTCCCTGTGCCGACCGTCAGAGTTGGGCCGGCGCAGCTGGGGCGTCTTGCGAGACGGCCCCGCTGTCCGGGGGCGCGACGACAAGGATGTCGACGCCGCCCTCGGCATTCAGCTCGCGTTATTTATCACGCTCGAGCCACCGTTTTCTGGCCGTCCGATGGCTCCTTTTTCGGTGCCTTGCGCTATTTATTTCCCGGCGTTTGGGAGAAAGGATGCTCCGCGCGGACTCCTCGCGTGTGTTGGCCCCCTCCGTTCATTGTGCGCGGACTGGGTGGCGGCCGCGCAGATTTATGGTCTCCCGTGCGATCGGGGCCCTATAAAGTCCGGACCGGGCGGCCTTTTCACGAGGAGGGGGCGCCGGGCACTCGTCGTGTTCCTCAGCTTTATTTCCTGGATGGTATTTGCGTTTATCGCGCCGAGCGGAAGGCCGATTAACAGCGCGCGCACCCGAGCGGGTGCTTAGCGAGGGGGAGGTTGGGGGGTGGCGACGCGCGGGCACAAAGCCAGGGGGCCGGGGTTGTTTGCATGCGTCCGCACCTGCAGGCGTCCCCTCCTCCCGTACGACTCGCGCTGGGTGGCGCGCGGAATGCCTCCCCGCACCTTTGGCGCTTTGTTCGCGCGCGCTCTGGGCGCCTCCGGGGCTCCGCGCGATTGTGCGCCGCGGCCCGGGCCCGCGCGACTTTCGAGTGCGTTTACGTGCGTCACGGTTTCACAGTCGGAATTGGGCGCTTTGTCCGGTTTTGTGCGCGTCTGCTGGGGCGTGCGCTGTTGTTGGGCATTTTGGATACCTGGAGGAGCTGCGCTTTCTTCGCGGGTATGTTTTTAAACAGCCTTGACTGGAACGAATGTGTACCTGGCATAAGTTTGTGAAAGACCGGCAGTACACATTCCTGGAGGCAGGCGGCAGGGAGGACCCTGGAGTCGTGACGACCCGTGCGTAATTGATTTGCTCAAGTGGCAAACTTCTGTCCCCGAATCGCAACTAGATGAAAGCGAGACGCTGTGAGCAACGCGCCGCGGGTGGTCGCTTTTGGATCAGTCCGTTCTGTCGACGGCCTACGAAGACAGCGGTGGACTTGGGTATTCTGCTGCTCTTTGCTAGTTCCGTAGGCGTCATTAGTGCATCTACACGAATAGAAAAATGTTAGGAAAAACAATTTTTCATTTACGGAGTGTTTACCAGCCAGCCACGAGCAAAAAAGACAGGAAAGCAAAAAAAAATACAAAGTTCGGAAGATGCGTAGCAAAATCTCCCCGCCGCGTCTTTGCTTCTGCATCCCGCTGCTGTTTTCCAGGCTAGAGGTGCGGCCAGCGCACCGACGCATCCGACAGCGCGATCGAAAGTTTTTTTCTGTGTGCGTAATCAAGTGCTTTAGAAGGTATAGTGTTCTCGAGTTTGTGGTTCGATGTCCAAACTTCGACTCGTTTCAACGGTAGTCGTTTCAGTGTTGATGGACTGTAACTTGTCTATCAATCAACACGCGTTTTAGCAAGCAGTAGGCGTGCAGACCTAGTTCCGCGCACTCTCACTGCTGATAGTTGATGTGGCGCACCAAGTCCTTTTCATTCACACAGAAAGCGCCAGCGTGACACGAAGGCGCTCGTCCCGTCTACTTCATCTGTTTGTGTCTTTATTTACGCCCTTCGTCTGATAGCTAGTGGAAGACTTGTGGTATTCACGTGGTCAGTCCGGCTTCGGTGAAAACAACGCAAAGCAAACTAGTCTGTTTTTTTTTTTAGTTTAAGTTTTTCGTGTTTGAACTCGTTACTCTGTCAAAACAAAAGTAAGCTGCCGGGCCACCGTGACGCCTCTGACGATGCGTGTTGTTATTGGTTCCCCGTCCACGCTGCAGCGCTCCGAACATCGAAAAAACCGCGCGCACGAAGGGGCCGACGGCTGATTTGCCGCACCTGTGAAATCGCATCATGTGAAAGAGGCTTTAAACCCCGACCACGTGTTTTCGGAGCACGGATGTCGCAGAAAAGTTACTCGCAAATTTGCCGCTGAAGCTGAAGTTTAGGTGTGCATGTATATGCCGTACGGGAAGGTACCCGTTGCACTTTTAAATTCTTGGGCAGGTTCATTCGCCGCGACGAAATTTTATTCCTTGCGAATCTCGTGCGCCGAGAGCGTTTTTTGCGTAAGTGCCTACGTACTCTGAACTTGCGGGAAACGAACCCATGTTGATGAAACATAGTAATATGTCTTTCTACACGAGTTCTGCACCAAAGGGGAATAATAATAATTATAACAATAATAATAATAATAATAATAATAATAATAATAATGATGAAAAGACGAACCAGAGTGCGCTTCGGTTCTTATCTGTTCTGAAAAAAAGAATCCACGTGACACTGCTTTCAGGTACAGTCGCGGGACGCTGTTTCCGATGACAAGGGCTGTTTAATTGTTAACATCCGCGGATTATTTTGACACACCAGCAAGCACAGGAGGCGTTGCTAAAGCACAGCGACTACTGGCCGATGCATAGCAGCCGACAAGTTTCTTGCCTCGATGAGCCTCTATCGAAGATCGGACCGTGTTTTCCAAAACTGACTTTATTAGGCAACCCTGTAAATAAAGGAAAAGCACAATAGACAAACGGAGCGGCGAAATTAAATCGCACGTGTTAGGTGCGTTGACCTTCTTGCAAATCCAAAAAAAAAAAAATTTCTCTCCCGCTTACATGTTCTAGCTCTGATGATCAGCGCCTAGAAATTAGTCACGTCTTTTCTGCACGCATTTGAGAGCAGTCGTTTTCCATTCGCTATTCGTTCTGTCTCGGCAGCCTGTAAAGCTACGTATTCTATCGCTCTTTCATTAACAATTTATACGCCACTACCGATTTACTCGAAAATAATTCGAACATACATACGGGTGGACCCCTATATATTGAAATTGCCGAGCAATAAAAAAGTATTTAGTTAGAATGTAGCTCGACCCGTACCTTTTTAGAAAGACGAGAAACTTTAGACATGGCATACCTTTATTTACCGTAAGCTCGGCTACTAAATCTCGATTGTCGATGCCATAAGCTGTATCCACGTCGGCACTGTCAGAGAAGTCGTCCTCGTCGGATGCTTCGCAAGCCTCTCGCAGGCGCACGAAACAACGTCGTCCTCGGGTTTTCGATTTGCAGCCAGTCTGGATAATCTCCATACTGTCTGCTAACGGTTTAGGAGTGCGAGTGACGCCTCAGAACAGGTTACGTTAGACGTGCATACCGAAGTGTATCTTTTTGTAGACTAGGCGCACGTTTTCTCCCTTCTTCCCTTCGCCTGTCAATATAACGTGGCAACTGTCGAAGCTTGGGTCCCCGGACCAACACTGTTTCCCACAAAGCAGTCTCGCTTCGCGGGGGCCGAGTACGGTGGAGCATTGTTGTGCGCCTCTAGTTTTCTGCTTGGTCACGGTTCGTCCGACGTCGACGGGCGGCCCAGCCATTCGTTCCGCGAGTCGCCCGATGAAGACGTCAGACATGGAACTCCCTCCTCCTCTGCGGGAGGAGTGCCAGCCTCGCGCGCACGGCCGCGGCCCGTTCTCTCGCTTGCAGTGGCGCCGCCGGTCGGGCACACGCGCCGTCTACGGTGGACACGCTGTGTGTCGTCCGCACGATGACTCTGCTGATGGGTCGTTTTTAAGGGGCCGTTTTGAGCGCAAATGTTTTGACCGAGGGAAAACTTGCCCAATTTAAATAGTTTCGCGTTAGTGACAATGAGTTGCCGCAAAGTAACTTGTCCAATGACAGAGGTACACAAACGTTCCGCGTACGCGTATTTTGTCACCCAACCGCGTAGTTTACTGCTACTTGGGCGAAGTCATTTAAGTGAGAGTTAGTTTACCTTTAAAATCCTTCGTGGCACGTGCTCATCACTGGCGGTATTGCTGGTCACGCGTTTAGTATGCTGCAATATTTGGCACTTCGCTTACATCTGATAGGCGAGGCTTCCGGCCGGTAGGCTAATTTTGTTGTACCGTCCGCGTTTTAAGCTATCCACGGAAATGGGAAAGCGCTAGCGGCTTGTTACGCGGGTGGGAAGCAATCGACTGCTCGCCACTTTTGGCGACTTCTGTTCCCGACCGACCGAACGGGTTCATGCTGCGAAGGTTTTCCTTGTTGGGAACATCTTTATCCGAGAGAAAGGCGTTAGAGTCCTGGGCACGGTGCCTCACCGACAGTGTGGACGGGGTCGTGGCGCTGCTGACAAAGAAGTGTCCGTGCGTGTGACATCTAATGTCCACGTCAGCCTCCCACCGGCTTTTTTCCGAGCGTGTGCGTGCATCGGCCGCCCGGTGCGCCGTCGGGTCGCAGTGGAGCCGCGTACGCGCGGTGCGTTCAAAGGGTGCCATTGTGACTTTCTTCGGGACGAACGATCGATGCTATCGGTCGCTTTCCAAGCCTCCTTTCTTTTTTCCTTCGCGCACCCTCTTCCCTTTCTTTTTTTCCGGGGGAGTTTGCCTCCCCGGTGGCGGCCAGCGCGACCTGGCCCCTTGTTTTGTGACGGCTGTCTCGCTCTCTGTGCGCTGCCCTTTTGGGAAACGCGATCTGATGCTTATCGGCGGGTGTCTGAAATGGAGCCGATTTGTTATCGCGCCTCCTTTGACCTCGATGAAGCCGCATCTGCCGATTGGTGGCTGCCGTTGGTGGCGCGCCCTGCTTGCCTCGGGATTCGCGCAGTTTTTCTGGACAGTTCGCGCAGGCCACTCTGCTCTGTGGAAAGCTGCTCGCTAAACGTATTTAACTACTACTTCAGTATTTCTCATTTTCTTTTTTTTCCCTTTTTCGCTTTGTACACCCGATTAGTCGTTAACGTCGGGACGTACCGGCTATAGCAGCGACTGGTGGCGTCCGCGTACTGCGAGATTCCTTCTCCCACCCCGCGGCACTCTCGATTCATGGTTTTGCGCGCGCTGGCACTCATTGTACGGCCGCACGTTTCGTTTTTCGCGCAGCACACGACGGCGGCTCTGTTCTTTTCGCAGCGCTCTCTCTCGGTGCACCGTTCCTTTCTTCCATGCTGTATCTCGAGGCAACCGGTGCGCGCGCGCACATCTCGCGCGTCCCACTGCTGCTGTCTTCCTTTTTTTCTTGTCCACGGCTCCCCGCGCGGCGGAGCGAGCGGTGATTATACACTTACCTGCTGCCGTAGCCGCGTACGACCGACCGAATGGCGGAGGACGCATCGCTTTCGGACCGTGCGAGTCGATTGTGTAATTGGAACAAGCGTCTCCCGACTCTGTTTTGCCAGCTTTCGGGGAAGGTTTCGGGTCGGGCGCCGCGCGCGCATCGACGTGCAAAGGTCAACAACTTGATGGCGCGGCTCCGAAGGGGCGGGGCGGCTCGTTTTGCGATCGGACTCGCTCTCCGCCGGCCCGGTGCCATTCGGCGTCCGGATCGCGCGCGCGCACACACACACAGCCGAACTGCGACGGGAGGCCGGCCTGGCCGCTCGTTACGAAACAAATTACCCCCTCCCCTTCTTCACGAAATACCATTTTCTCGGTGGCCTGGCAAACCCGTTGGCCATAATTCATCTCAATCAAAGGAAAACGACTCCAGTGGGATCCGAGTCTCCTCCCTGCAATTACATTTGCAGTTCAAATGCGCCTTCATTTATGCGATTTCTGGGCGCGAGCCATCGGAGCGGACGTTCCGTCGGCTGCCTGCGCGCACCAAGTGTCACGCGGCGGCCCCTTCTCGGACTCCCGGGCGTGAGTGCGTGCGCGTAGCTCGCCGTCGATTCCTGTTTCGCCTCCTTCGCCGTGCCAGCGTAGCTTGCCGGTGGCAGAGGTATACCTGGCGAGCGCGACGTTCCCAAGAGTACTCGTGTTCGCTTGTGCTTAGCTTTCCCGCTTGATAATCGGGATGCCGAATTCAGAAAGCTTTTTTTCTTCGTAAGAGCTCTTTGCAACCGCGTTCGTTAATACAGTGACCAGTACCACGATTAACCGGCTCCTATTCCTACGAACTGTTTGGCGCAGGAACGTTTTTGTGACTACAAGCACGTGTTTGTTAGTCTGACGCTAACCGTGGCGTTACGCTGCTCGAGGTCGCCGGTTCGATCCTGGCCGCCGCTGCCGCATTTCGATGGTGTTCGTGAAATGCAATCACACTCGTGTACTTATACTTAGGTGCACTTTAAAGAAACTCAGGCAGTCAAATATAACCGGGAGTTCACCGCCACTGTGAAAATCATAATTGGATCATAGTTTTGGCACGTAAAACGCCAGGGTCTGATTTAATTTAATCTGGCGCTGAGAGCGTGAGCTTGAAATGGGCGACCATATTCTGCAAGAATTCTCACCCGGCGCACTGTACGTATGAAGGGGATGCTCCACCACAATGTAATCGTTGCGATAAAACCTTATTACGCTGTTTTATTTTATTTTTTATTTTTTTTGGTGCTCCTTTAATAAATGACTTCACGCGTCGTTGATGACCCCCTCATTAAAAGGACACTATATAAAGAGGAAAATGAGATAACCTTTATTGGTAACTTACCCGTCTTACTTACCAAAAACTAACTTACCAATAAAGCCACTCGCACGGTTCGAGGAGGTTTCATAAGCCCGAAAATACGCAAGGATTATTTTCATTGTCTTGTAAAGAAGTTTCAAAGTTTATTTGTCAAATGCAGCATACAAATACATAAATTCTGACCTGCCTAAGCATGTTGTGCTTGTTGGTTGGTGAGGCAGCAGGTGGAGAATCTTCTAAAAAAAAATAATTTCATATACATGCATTTCATGTTATACACGACATTGCCGATAAATCTGACGGCACAAAATAACATATACGAAACAAGTAAAGCTATACACAAGGCAACAAATTTACGCACCAATCTCTTAAACCAGTAATCATCTTTCTCTTGTTGCTTGCAAGACATATTATATCATCAAGAATTTCATTAAACATAGCTGGTACATAGTAATTGCGCATCTTTTTACCATAATTACTATAGACCCGTAGTTTAACAAAACGTTCTGTTTTCCTCAATGTAAATGTTTTTTTTTACAGGAGTTTTATATTCATTTGAATAATAATACCGCGTCAACACAGCAAAATAAAACAGCTCACGAATCTGTAGGATGCCTAACTCATCGTATTTCTCTTTCATATCAACCGTGTGTAATTTGGTACCGTAAGATATACTGTTCACGATTCGTTTTCGTATAACATTTAATGCTTGCTTCTTATACTCCGAGCAGTTTCCATATAATGTAATACCATATTTTAAAACAGGTTCCACTAATGCTGTGTAGCAGCCAAATACTGAACTTAGCAAGTTTCGAGAATTTTTACTGTGCGATTGCAGCGGGGAAAAGAAATAAATTGAAATTTATGACATCACACTGTTGTACCGGCGCTAGGATTTCGGCGCGCAATTCGAAAAAAAAATAAAGAAGTAGCTCGACCTTAATTTTCTCTTAGTTATAGTAATCAACCTTCTGTTGTGAGATAGAGTTGTGAAAGAATATTTTATCAGTTAAAATTTATTTGCCTTTCTCGTTAGTATCCCTTTAAGGGGAGCTGACCCTTTTCTTCTATTTTTTTCTATTTTTCTTCTTTTACTTTTGACACGAGTCCTCCACTGAAATGTCGTTAACAGTGTATCCTCTTTTGTAGTGCAATATTCCTGTTTTGCAGTGTTCAGGTGCAGCATTTTCTTTAATATTGTTTTTAAATGTTGTCATAATCTTTGTGCATGATAGTTGGGACACCCTGTATATCTGTAGGTGTAATTTTGTGCGTTTCTTGGACCTCAATTGAAGTGGTATGGCTAAACTTGCAGGGTAATTTAGACTGTACTCACGTGTGACTGGACGCTGCTAGCAGTCGAAGTAGTCTAGTCTTGTGCGTTCCAGATGGTGCATCAGAAAACTCCACCCTACCGTGCTGTTTTTCTCTGGACATATTGCGCCGTAGCGCCAGAGAATGGCTTTTCAACGAATGGAGCCGACGCGAATGCGAGCAAGAGGTACACAACGTGACTCCGCAGGCGCACTCGGAACGCTAGCGTCAATCCTGGCTTGGTTAAGCTTTCGCCCTTCTCGAGTCGTTTCGCTGCTCTTCACGGAGGAGTATCTCTCCGCTGTGTGTTCGTGCTGAGGGGACCACCTGTGATCTGGCGCGAGATTTCTCGAACTGCCTGCTCTGAAGCAGAAGCACGCCCAGTTGTGCGTGCCCGTGAGTCACGCCACCGTTTTTTGGAGTGCCGCGCCTATACGCGGGCCGTGGATGCAACAGCACGAGCAGTTGGCGGTGCTCGGGCCACCAGCGACAAGTTATGCACTCCTGTCCATTTCTGCAAGTCAGGTCTCGTCGGGGGCGGTAAAAAAAGTCTGGCGTTCTTCGCCCAAACTTTGGCAATTGGTACCTCGACTATTGGTGATCGGCAGCTGCTCGTGAAGGCGTTGTTTGTTCGTCTCCTCACCTTAAATGGCATGTGCTCGCAGCAATGTCCTACGTAGTTTACTGTGCAACGAGTCTTCGATATTTCCTTATGCACTTCTTTTACGAAACTCTTTATTAAAAGAATACAAGCAAAAGTTCTTAAGTAACTTTCTTTTCGGATTTCCGCAGACCTAATGTGGTATATGTAGTTGTAGTGTTGTAGACCGCCCCGCGCATATGGTACAGTACGTACTGGGTTGACTCTAGGGTCGATGTCGGGTGATGTTTTGGGGGAAAGTAACTAAGGCTGAAAAAGAGCTGGAAAAAGAAACGTCGTTTTTTCTTTGTGTGTGTGTGTGTGTGTGTGTGTGTGTGTGTGTGTGTGTGTGTGTGTGTGTGTGTGTGTGTGTGTGTGTGTGTGTGTGTGAGAGAGAGAGATAGAGAGAGAGAGAGAGTCTCGCGGCAGACGCTGCCTGGGGAAATTGCCGACGCCCAGGAAATTCGTTTGAGATTTCATGCCACATTTGTTCACGCATTTATTTAAATTATGCTGAGAACGTGCCTGCTCACAGTTAATACGGTTTTGCGCTGTTCCGCCGCGATCTCTGCGCTCTGTTTGACAATCGGGCCTTGCAGAATTTCCACTGTTGTCGAAAAGCTGCTTGCTTCGCTGTCTTCTGTTGTACCCTTGGTCCCGCAGGTGGGCACACTTCGCACCCTGTTTGTAGTTAGACCCAGCTCCGCGACGTTTCTTGCACGTCGCGCACTTCTGCTTCAATCTGTGATCGTGCTTGCCGCGCGCGCTGCCGTCGTGGCCGCGGTGGTCGGACGATGGTCGTGGCATCCGCCGGGCTGTGCGGCCCTCGCTCAGTGCGCAGGTCCAGATTATGGCCCCGAGCACTTATGCATCATTAATTACCTTCGTTAGCCGAAGCGTGCTGGTGCGAGAGTGCGCTGCGATCGGTCCGTGGTGCGGGAACGGTGGCGTGCCGAAGGTGTGGCTCCGGTGCTGTATGCGCCGACGCCGCGGCACGTCGATATATTCGGGCTGCCGTTCATTAAGGCTGGAGATGCCGCCCTGGGAATGCCAGGAATGCACCCGATTGACCCGGTGCCGCATCGAAAATGACCGGAGCTCACACCCTCTTATGTAAATACTCGCCGCGGCATGCGGCGCTTTGTCGTCTCCTGTCTGTGCCCGGAGAAAGTTGCGCCCGGCCGCTCGTACGTCCTGTGGAACGCGGGTTGGGTGGAGCGAATCGCCAGGTGCTGCATTGCATGATGCAGCACTGCCGGTGCTACATGGCGGGCGTTTCGCTCCGTTCATTGATTTATTCGGGTCGCTGACTGCGGGCTTGCTTACCCAAGTTGAGTCGGAATTGCAGAACCCAAGTCGGACCTTCCTGTCACAGCCTGTCTTTATTTTCATTTATCTCAAAGAACCATTAGTCGCTCGATTTATATACTTTGTGGATGCTCCTGCGTATCTGCCGTTGAACGAATCTGTGCGAACAGGCGCACGATGTGGTGAAGTATATGCAAAGCGCGACCCGCCGGTTCTCGCGAGCGGCTCGTACACAACGGGTGGCCTCTTAATTAATGCAGCGTGTTTCGGTGCTCTGTGTGCAGGTACATGTCAACCGGTTGTGCCTGTCTCCGCATCCTGCTCAAGAACTTCGCCTCGGTCATCAAGACGAACATAACAGCGCCGCCCGGTGTAGGGGTGGACATCTCCAGGGAAGAAAGGTGAGAGCTGCTTCGCAGTCCACGACATCGGAGGGGACACGCGAGCAGTTGATTCACCCGCGCCGCGTTGTTGTAGTGCGCACAGAGCCCGCGACCGGCTCCCACCCCTGAGCTTCGAAGCCACCCCGCACCGAGGCGACAGTGCGTGCGGGGAGAGGGGGCAACCCAGCCGGGCGGCGACTGCGTGCAGGCCGGCCGAGTGCCGCGAAATCTCTGTCTGGGAGGGGCAAGAAACTCCGTAATTGTCCGACTGTAATACTGGGCGTGTATGTAATATATCGTGCAGTGCGCGAGAGGAGTGGCTCGCGGGAGTTCCGGCGCGCCGTCTTCGAGGGGGCAGCTGTGAAATTCATGAAGGAGAACGAAACGGAAACCAGATACAAACTGGAGATGTACGGCCTGCGCCGCGAGGCTCAAATTTGTTATCATTAGTTTGGGGGCCAACCAGGAGGAGGGGTGCCGCGGACGGCGTCGGTGGGGACGCGAAAAACGGCGCCCAGGGAGAAAGGAAGAAACAAAGAAAACCCCCGTGGTCCCTTGCCATTTTAATTGCGATTGCGATCGCGCGCCGCCGACCACTCGCCCTGACGGCCGTCGTTTCTCGCGGCCCTCCCGTGAGGTACAATTAGGCGGAGGATTCAAGCCCTGTGGGACGCTGAGCGGCATAAGCTCCCCAAACACACCCAGGTTACCCAACAGACGGACAGCGGTCATTACTGGGCTGCGAGCGGCACCGCACGCTGCCGCACTGGTGCCCGCGCCTCGCTTCCTTGGGCCGCCCGTTTTCCTGCCCCTGTCGCACCCCTCACGCCCGCGCTTTCTTCTTCACGTCGAACAGGCTTCACCTGTTCGACGCGGCGCTGCGTGGCTGTGCGGTAGCCTTGGTACCGATGCGCGCATTGCTTCGGCTCCGCGCACGGGCCTTTAGCACGTGTTTCCGCACGCTTGCTTGCGAACACCCTTTCTAAGAAGCCTTTGTTGACGATATTGTGTAAGCTTACATTTAACGCGTGCACCTCAAATGTAGGAAGCGCGCACGTGTGGCTGAACAACGCTGACAGCAAACAAAGGAAAACAATGCAAGTGTGTAGTGTTTGCGGCTCTCTGTTCTATCTCTGTCAATCGCGGTGATATTTATTGATGGTTCCTTACCAACGCGCCCAGCTAGTTGCTCTACACAGTTTTCGCGTTCGTTAAAGTGACAAAATGGGGAAGCGTTTCCTGGGCCGTCTTTTAGAGCCGACATCTGCGAGCACAGCCTTGACTTGTGGAGATACCGTGCGAATGTGCCACTTCCTCTCCCCTTCTTGCGACAGGTACAACAAGTGCATGAGCTGCTACAACCAGCTGCTCTCCATCCGGTCGTTTCTGCTCAAGCGCCAGACGATGCAAGGAAAGCTGGGTCACCTCTTCCGCGAGATGCACATCCTCATGCAGGGCCTCGAGTGAACTCGCCGGCGGGTCCGTCAACACTCAAGCAATCCACCACCGACAGTGCCATTGTGTGAATACTTCACCACTCATAGGCGGGCTACCGCCTACACTATTGCTTCGGAACTCTGGGTAGCCTCCTTTCTCGCGGCGTGTCTGCCTCGCGAGCGAGAGAGCCAGCGAAGGCTGAGCCGAGCGTGGCAAAGCGCGCGCCTTCTAGCGCTCTGCGACGCTGGCTTCGATCCGTGCTCGTGCCCCGTCTGCCTGGCGAAGTGAGCGGGAGTGCGAGAGCTGATTAAGGGCTGTCGATGGCGTATGGCCACCGCCGAGGCAAGATGCGCCCGGCCAACACCTTGCCGACACGGCCGCATTCCCTTCGACCGCGCGCATCTCACAGCGGTGCCTTTCTGAGGGCGGCTTGACAGGAACATCGCTCTGTGATATAGAAGCCATGTTGTTGCAAGGTGTTTGTGTATGCGATTTTACGATACTTTTAGCGATTCTAGCATGGGCCTTTTGCCGTTATTATTTACTTTGCATGATTTCGTATGCGTGATGTCAGCGCCTCCGCGTAGTGGACGAACGCAGTTTGTCATCGGCATTTTTTTTTTTTTTGTAGTCGTTGTTGGCAATATCGAAGATTGGTAATATTAAACTATTTATGCCATCTGCGTTTGTTTTTCCCGAGCACGTAAGATGAGCTGTCTTGGTATCGTAACACTAGGGCCCAAACAATGAAACGTTCCTTTCCTTCGACCGCTTCCTAACCTTACATGAGGCCTCCTTACAGCGAAGGACCGATGGAGGAAGCAAGCGTACTCTGAAAGCTCCTTTCGTAAGGAAAGGAACGTAAGGAACAACGGTTGCCGCATGCCTGGGTTCGAGACCTCTTAAAAGATTTACGCGAACACCATTATTCCATAAAAGGATGTTGTATAGTCGCATAATATTTAAATTGAAGTGCTAATATATACACGCGTTCACGCTTTCTTCTAATTTTGTTTACTGAACGTAAAATAGTACCACATTGTAGCGCTAAACGTGATGTGCTCCAGCAGCGCTGGCATGCCGTCGTCGTGCAACGCCTAGCAACACCACTCATGCCGAACGTGCGACTGAAACGGACATGCCTGGCAAGACTGGAGCGTACTAGGCAAGACGTTCCGTGCTCGCCCTTCTCCACGAGCGGGCGACAGCGCACAGGCGCAGGCAAGCGTCGCGTGGCTAAGCAGAGATGTGACGCGCTCGTTCAGGGCTACGCGCGGCGTGAGAACGCACGAAGGCAGCTTCGGAGCTACCTTACGCTGAGGAAGCACCGAGGAAGCCTTCACTGAGGGCGCCTGAGTAAGGAAGCTTTCAGAGTGGCATAAAGTGGCCTCACAGCAATGAAGGCCACCTTGCCGAGGTAAAGAAGGTTTCGTTGTTTGGCCCTAGATTGAATTCGATCTGAAAAGAGCCCGGAATCAAATTGTAGCTTGCTCTCTAGAATTGTCAGCCACTCAGCTTTTCCTCATGGCGACGAAAATGCTTACACCGACGCCGAATCCGTGTGTGAAGCGTTATGGCCCTTGTCTGTTTACACGTTGTGGGCAGATATTGTTGGACCGCTATTTCTTCGCGATTATGTCCAGCGTTTCGTCCTTAACATACCTATGCGAAAATGCGTCAGGAGGATGGCTTGGATATTATTTTGCGTTACTTTGGTTGCACCAAATCGACAAAATACTAAATTGTAAATGAATAGTACTGTGGACCATGCAGCAGCGTTCGCGTGACTTGGGCGTGTGTCAGCGCTGCTGTCAACTCACCATTCATGTTACGAGTTGTGCATGTAGACCTGTTTTGTATCTGCTCTATAAGCCCGCATTGTTTGAGTGTGTGAGGTTCAGGGTTGCAGTGGTTGTTGCGTGTATTTTTATGTGTGGTCTGATTAAGCAGGATGGATGCGGCGTGATATGAGTATTCAGGGTTTCAGATAAGTGCGTCCTTTAATTCTGGTAACATGCGTAAATGCGCTAGCGTCATATTTGTAACATTAGGATGCTAATAACATGTCGTCTTTGCCATAGTTATTACTGGGCAGCTGGGAAGGCAAAAGACGTAGCGCTTAGCTCTTTCTGCTCGCTTGAACTGCAGATTAATGCAGCTTGCGTAGCTGCATTAATATGAATTTCTGGTGCGCACGTAGGCAATCGATACCTGCGTTAAAAGCACGTACTGTTCAGATGACACCGGGATTCGTAGAAGTGCCTTGCCATACCTCTTATTCTTTTCGGTTTTTTTCGCGTCCTTCAAAGGAGGCAGCTTTACGATATGCTTACTTGACTGTTCAAGTTAGGTAAACATTTCACCGCAGAATCATCGTGACGATTAAACCCGCCTATCAGTAATTACATACAGCCGAATACCGGAGGGACAGTAGTTTTCATCGGTGAGGTGCTTTGGAAACACATAAAGAAATAAAAAATAAGGAAACGTTAGTGGCCGAACATCTTGAAAAAGTTCTGCCTTTCTTTAAAAGTACGGGTTGCGGTGGGGAGGGGGCTTTGAAAGAGACGGTGGAAACAGCTCCACTGGGCAGTGCTGTATTGTGCATTCTTACCAAACGCGTCGATGAATAAAGTGTAGCCGCGTGCGCTTGACCTGCTGTGAAAAAAAAAAAAAGAAGAAAGCAATGAAAATAGCATTTGTGTGCGATACCTGCTGCTTAAACCTAGAATTTTTTCTTAATGATTACCAAAAGGGAAATAAAACATGTTAGGAAGTGGGTACTGTACGCCATATTAGACATATACGTGAGGATACCACCGTTCACTGAACGGCTGGTCAGCTCATTGTGGTCAGCTTCAATACCCTGTAAAGGCACGTTGATTATGAGCTACCAGACGTACATTGTAAACGGCATAAAAATGTAGACTTGACGCTTCGCTTATATACAAAACGAAGAAAACATTTTCCATGCAGTTATCGCGGCTTAGAATTTCGCCGAAACGTTGTCATAGGCGCGCGTCAGGTTATGCCTGTGGGCATGAAAGAACTAGCAAATTGAGATGTTTTTGAAGCTAAGTATTTTTTTTTTCCTTTTAAAAGTTGTATGGCGGCACCTCATCACAGAACCTGCAAGAAGCCCCTAAATAAACGGTTATGTTCACAATTCATACACTTAGACCAGCGCACGATAATATCAGGGTGTTTATTTACGGTTTATTGACCTACTGTGATGTTTTAATTGACATATACATTCGGTTAGCAACATATGTTTGTGCGGGCTATACTCTTAGCACCGTTAATGGTGTAGAATAGGTAAGAAAATAAAAATGCCAGCAGTGTTCACGATGAAGATAGCATTGGGCCTGTCACGTTCCAAGCGCTCAAAGCAGCAGCAATCAATAACTGAGGAGAAGAGAAGGGGTGTTTTCTTTCGGCTTGCGTCAGTGCAAGCAATGATTAACACAAAATCAAGGTCTATAAATGGTCCGGCCTAGTTATTGAAGCTATAAATTGGTCAGTCAAGGATGTCATCAAGCTTTAATGAAACTTGTACTAGCTGGAGCTGTGAAACTACACTCCATTTCTTAAACCAGCGTGTCAAGTCCTTTCAGTGGTTCTGGTATGTTTTTGCACTTTTTGTGCAATTCAAATTTTCAGTTCAATTTTTGCATGGTCACAAAATATACCCGTAATAGCATGGTGTATCGTTTATGATATATAAGCGACAATTTTGGCTCGTAAAATTGCAAGCGAGGGTTTCTTTAGAAAAGTGTGGTTGGTTTAGGCATATCTGGCCTAAACAAAGAAAAAGGCTTGTATAATTTATGCAGTAAGGGTTTAGTATGCTGAAGTATTCATGCTAAAAAGACGTTAGGGAGGTCGATTTGGCAGTCTCGAGCACCCCGCCAGGGCAGCTGCTAGAATTCGCATCGCATGTGACGTTTTCATTGGCGCTGTATCGAGGCATTTATAATAGCGTGCTGAAATGCACCACTCTGTAAATGGCAGCTCGATAGCGAATAGCGGGGTGCATTAAAGTGCACAGAGCCGTACGTTTCTTCGTGAAGCGGTCGAACGTGGTCGAGTAAGTATCCAGCCTATCTTAGGGTTGGCATCGGAACCACTGGTCGGAGTCTTTTTTGCGCTGGCCACACGTAGACAGTGAAGGCGGCTTTATGGACGACACGAGGCACGATATGGGTCGCCACAGCGGAACTCGCAAAACTGCTCCGTCGCAGTTGTCAAATTATCGGGGCATGGTAATGCGCATTGTGCGGATGTCATCAAGAGCTGCGTGCGCCGCATACAGAAGCTGGAGCTCCCTCGAAGCCATTTTGCTGGTCCTGGGCGCGATGCGTTGTGCTGTCGGTGTAGGCACGCTCATGTCTGCGCCGGCGCCCCCAGAGCGGTCCTTACTCCGTTCAATGTTCAGTGCGATCAACTGTTAAAGGGAACATACGAGAGCGCGTGCGAAATTCCTCCGTCGTGGAGTGTATATATAATCGTCCGGCAGGGAAGCAGACGACGTTTGGTTGGTGGCAGTGGCATCTTCCTGCACACCTGTTCGCTGCACTGACTTAGTTTCAGCCGGCAGTTGTAGCTTAAACTGGAATCGCAGCTATAGGAGCGTTTGTCGCGAGTGAAAAGGCGACACGGCGGCTACCGCCCCGCTGCCGCAGACGCGAGGACGTCCGCGCGAAGGGAACGGACACAGACACGCATAATACACGACTTGAAGAACGGTGCGCGTCCCCTTCCGTGCAGCGGCAGCGCTACAAAATTTGGTTGGAAAATGAGGCATAGGCAAAAGGACCCAAGTCCTTTTGCTTTGGTTATATAAACACTAGGCTTCTTACATAATAAATAATGCGTGGTCCCGACGAAAGTGTTACCTTCGGGTGAGCATTGATGACGTGACCTACAATAAAATTCGCTAAGACGTTGAGACTTCATCCTAAAACCAGTAACATAAAGGCACACGTCGACCATGTATCTGTGGGGCAAAATCAGCTGTCTTAAGCAACTTTGGTTAGAAAATACCTTTCTTGCTTATTCGCAGTGTATTTCTGCGAATGGGGGCTCATTAGGCGTTGTTTTACTGTGGTGACATTTTCAAAAGTACTGCCGCGGTTTGTTATAGCAAATTCGGCAGACCGCCATTTTCGGTCTCAATTCGACTAGAAGGCGCGTCGCATTAATTGCTACCTCTTTTTTTGCGCGCTGACATGTGCCGATAATGGCATGCGATTAATCAAATTTATTTTATTTAGTTATATTGCAGTGCGCGCAGGAAGTCTACATACGTCTTCACTATTTGTGATGCCTTTCTCTTTTATTTGAGTTCATGAAATTTATTTGTTTACAGTTGCACCTTGCACGAAACACTCACAGCAACAAATTGTAGAGCTTTGTGGCACGCGTTTGGAAGCATCATCTAACTTTTATGATGTCATTTTGTAATGTCATTTGCACGGCATCAGTGATCGTGGGTGCGGCGGCCTCTTGAGGTCATGATTTTGGTAGATAGCCCGTTGGCAAACCGGCATTTTGAGTCTGAAATTCGGTAAGTTTAGTGAAGAGTATAATGCCCAGCATTTATCGGCCGCGGCATGTAAAGGCTGACACCAACCTGAAACAGGGCCTAGGCGTGCGTTATGGAAAGCTCCTTAGATCTAGTGACCTTAGTGACGATGATTTGACATCCCCCTTCCAAACAGGACGGTGGCAAATAGTCACCTATAGCCTGCTAATCAGGTATGCTATAGATGCCTATCAATTTAGCATTTTGTCTATCTCTCCTTTCCTCCTTAAAACCGATATATCTACCTTGTACAGTTACCTGTGCGTGTAACGGATCCGGCCCTATCAATATCTCAGCTTTCTTTTTCACCAATGCCGTAAACGTCTCTTGCTTATGTCGACTGGAGACAAGGTAATGCTTCCATACGCTTTGATGCTCTAGATGATGATGATTAATTGGAATCCTCATTGGCACAGGGCGGTGACAAATAGTCACCTAGCCTCTAGATGCACGGAGGACAACACCATCTGGTGGTGGCGTTCCAGGGAACCGAGCTTCGCGTCACATGACTGAGCTCTCTGCTGTCATTGGCGCAAGCGCGCGTAGCATCGCGACCGACGCGTTCTTTTCTGCCTCGACAGAAACTGGCTGCGACGAGATATCCGCGTGTACGGCCGCCGAAACGACGCCTGCGCTCCGCGTTCGCGCATCAAATCGCGTGAGACAATGCTTCATGCGGTTCCAGCTTTAGAATGCCAGCAAAGCGAGAGCTGCACATTAGTGTTCCCTTTAACAGTGGATCGCACTGTACACTAGCATCTTTCTGCAAGGGACGCGCGCGCACTCTGTTTTCTTATGCCTCAAGATCCCCATTTGAAGCATTACGGCGCAAACTGTGCTTATTTTCATTCATATTTGCGTGTTAAAAGTGAAATAGTTATTACTGCTGAAGAAGCCAGAGCCCTACATTTGAAGTTCCCGAAGGGTAGTTCTCGTTTTTAACTGCCCCGATGCGTGGAAAAACTGGGTAAGTGATCGTCACGTAGTACAGCCTTCCCGGGCAGAGGGCAACACCATCTGCTCTTGTGCTCCTTACTGTATAGTGTTTCATACAAATAGTAGAATGCCATTTTGGACACTGTCGAGTTCCGCCGTGCTGTCAAAGTTCATTTGAACCGAAGAGAAGGTATCGCATGCACCGCCTCCTGATCCGGTCGCAGCAGGCAAGGTGGCGTATTAGTCGGTGATTAATTGTCCAGAGTAGCACCCCCGGCGCTAGCGTCTTTCTTATTCGAATGTACATGGTGTACTCGACCTTGCGCTGGCTTTCTTGAAGCCTACTTGTTACCACAATCATGTTATCTGTCATCGTGACGACCTTAACTTGACCATCACATGCTACTTTGTGTGCGATATTTCGTAGGGAAAAAAAAATTGGAAAATGGACACAATTTCCCTATATTTAGTGCGACCATAAAAATATTACCTTGATTGAGTGGCATAAGTCGGCTGCGCAATCATCATTCGTTTAGTACACCGATAATTCCATGATAAACTGGGTCTTAAATGTTAAGAATGTATTGTCTTTGAAAAACGCTGCGATGCAGGTAGTGAACGTTAGTAAAACTGCGACGGAACAGAATCGCTCGCGATTGGTTCAAGGTTTCGTTCCCTCCGAAGATCCGTATACCGCTCATGAACCACGTGGTGGTCGAACAGTTGCAGCACCAAAGTACTCTTTGGTAATCTTTGATATGACACTTTTATGTTGCACGCATGTTGTGCGTCGTTGCCGTCCAAGTGCTCCGTGATTTGTTAATGCATCTCTCGCGAACGGTCTCTACCGTTGCCGTTGCAACTGCTCGTACATACCTCTAATAACGCGTACCGCTGTCGTGAAACTTCCGTTCTCTGGTGTATGCGGTCTCGCTTGTGTTTTGTTTTCGGCGTTCCGAGTATTCAACCTCGATGCTATGAAGATCGTATAGTGTAAAGTTGGTGCACCTCGCCACGGCTCTAAGTCTGCACATTTAGTTAACTGCATTTGGATGGGCTCATGTTCTGTCGGGTAGCCGCTTTGTGTGTTCTCGTTCAAGAACCCTTAATATGACGGTTATGGGACTGCTCGGTATTGCTGACCGTGTTCCCTAACTCACTTGCGTGGTGCTATTTCTCTGTTTCGTGAAACTAGTCTTGTACTCTTTCGGTCTTTCGTACTGACCCCATTACGATTACTGTAATATTTGCAACAGCATGACGGTGCGTTCGTGTTAGGTGGCCTTTGAAGAGACGCAGTCTTTGAGAAAACAATGTTTCGTGGTTTGTTGGCGCAAGAAACGTTATTGCATGCTCAAGTATATTCGCACTGTTAATGAGTATACTTAGATCGACCCCTTCTGAGAGGAACTTAATGCGCTTTAATGCTATCGAAGGCTCTGAACTGATGTAAGAAAGTTGCGTGTAGGTTTTAAATAGGTTGTGCATAACTGTTCTCCAGAATTCAGATTTCGGCAGTGATATTAGAATGTGTCAGTGCAAGCATCGGTCGCAGATACAGCAAATATTTCTGTACTTCCGGCGCTTTCTTTCAAGCGTATGTTTTGCAATCACTCGAGATTAAACATGATTGAACACTTTCTTTTGATCATAATTTTCGCAGATTCTAAGAAAGTGTAAGTCGTCATAACTCTAACTGGTCAGCCTTTGAATTACTGCTTGATTGCAGCAGGTAAGCGTTACGAAGGCCTGGACACCGGAGTGATGGCTTAAGTTGAACGCTGTAAACATAACCGTTTGTCGAAACTCTTGAGCTATTTGTGGCGTCCTCAGGGTGAATTAAAATATCCTTCCGAGGCAAATGGTTACCTTAAGTTTACATATCGGCTTTCAAGGGGCTTGTCATTATTCACTAAGCCGTTGTATATGCGATAGTCTTGATTTGCATGTGCTTTTTTATTTATTTTTTAAGGCTTACTTGCGCAACCTCTGGCTCGGCCGCTAGCATCATTGGGGCTCCGCAGTGGGACAGAAACGCCGCGAACGTGTGTTCAATCTTGTCATGAGTGTGTGGAAGCAAATACTGAGCTGTAATATTGCTTTTTTTCCTCATTTTAGTTGTAAGTGCGAGAGTGCGTGACTAAGTTAACGTGTGTTGTGGGGATGCAGTGCTTGCAGACTGACAAATCGCGATGTCTCTTAAACCACACTGAACCATCAGAAACGCCATTTGATTATGCCGTGGCAGGCCGAGCTACATCTTGCTGAAAGTCGGCACACACGCTTTTCGTTATACGTTGTGAAGGCGCGAAAACTTGAGTCGCCATGTATAAAAAGATGTGTACGGAGCGTGTGTTACGACATTGACACTCAGTGCATTCCCAAAGCAGTGCGCCGCGCCGCTAAGGTATAAAGGAACGTTTGAAACAACGACATGACGGGAAAGCGTGTAGGGTGACAAACGCGCGTCCGCCCGACTTCTGCGCAATCCATGGCGTCTTCATTTTGTACATTTGTCGCCTTTGGGACCGTGCACCACTTTGCTTGATTCAACACATTCCACCCGCCCTGTATCGTCGCAGTGGGCAAGAGCACTATACAGTGTTGTGGGCATCACCGGTGTTGATTTTCCTTAGCTCGCGCATCTCGCACGCAAACAGTGGTTGGGCTCCCGACGTGTGTGTTCACTTCGGCAGCGCTACAATTTCCTGCGCTGTGCGGAGTTTACGGAGCTCTTGCGAACCGGCAGGTTTCGTTCAGCATGCCTCTTTCTAAAGTGTTTTGTTTGTTGTCTTTATAATTTTTTTTTTGCTACATTTCAAACGCACTGTGCGAATGTGACCGCATGACATTTTGTTTCGCGGCCGCGTGCAACACAGATGAACTGCCATTTTGGTTTATTCCATTGCTAAGGACACAGTGTGGCTTGTGTAGCATTATGTGGACCATTGCTGTATAATTCTATTCTACGCCGTTTCATGCAGCTTTCTTTGGCATGATGTATAGACGTGTTGGTAGCGTATGAGTTGCGAGGAGTGATTGTTTATGTGCAGAGTTTTGTCAGTGAAAGAGGCAACCAATGTTGTATAGCTTTTGAAAAGAGATTTACTCCGTTTTTCTGGCTTGTTAAAATATCTTCTTACAAGCCGCTGGAACACCTCTTGTTACCGAGATAATTCTTTGTCCTATTTTATTGTTCAGCCAGTTACCGAGCCTCCTTGACCACTGCCTTAGGCGTCATAAGTTAGAAGGAGGGTTCGTTCCAGCTAGCCTACATTTCGCTGTTATACATGGTGGAAAGTGTCTCAGGCATGGTTTTTGTTAGAAGGTGGATACCTGAATAGTTGCTTTGTCACCGCTGGTCAGACTCACTCCTCGTCCGGTCCGCCTCTGAGCGAGCGAGATCTAGCACTGTGTGGTGCAGGGATATCTGTGGTTTTGCATTTGTTCAAAAAAGAGTGTTTGCGTAGAATGTACGTTTGTATGTCGCCTTGTGTGACCTCTGTGAGGTCGTTATGGACGTTAGCACAACGCTGTCATTTACTGATTTGTAGGGCCAACTTAGTCGCTACTGGCTGTTCACCAGAAACACATAATTTAACCATTTCACTTTTAGTGAAACGTTGTGTTTGCTGTTGGCGCACTTCGGGTCACCCTAATGACGATCATAACCATTCCTTTGTAAACTCACCCAGTGTTTATTGCTTTTCATTTCGTCTGCCTGACACTGTGCACGGTAGATGTCGCCTGCTTTTAATCTGGCGATGGTGCCTCTTCATTGTGAAAGAAAGGTAAAAAAATAATAAATGCGTCGTGACAACAAAGGTGGTGTCTTGTTTGTTTGTTGAAACTGTAATTGTTAGATTTGAAAGTCAACGAAATATGGTTTGGCTGTCATCAGACCTGGGGGTCTCTTTCTCTTTTTTTACTATCGCATGAGCTGCCATAAATGAGTGGGTGCAGGCCTTATTTGTGAACAAGTTGCATAAGCGGTACGTGGAACTTATTCTCCATAATTAACCTTTCATAGTGTCTGGGCTGGTCTGTTCGTATCCCGACCTTAATATGAGGACTGGACGGCGCTGTCCTGTGTGTTCCTGCCTTCTGTCTTCGTCGTCTTGCGCTGCCCCTTCAGGATGTTCAACCAGTACTAACTCGCCCAAATGTTGATCCTTCTACGGCACGATGTGCCAAAGCACATTAACTGTCTTTTCCTCTTGCACGTCGTGCCGTCCAGTCCTAGGTATTCGTTTGAATGCGTCTCCATCTTTAAAGGCTTTTTTTTTTATTTTTTGTCTTTAAGCCTTTATGACGCCCCACTGTCACTTCGAAGCTTCTAGTTTCACCGAACTAAAGCTATTTGCTATTCTTCGTTTCCATTTATATGTTCTTAATCAGTCGAACGTCCTTCTCTGAGGTTCCTCCAGACTTTATGCCTTGGCACTTCGGCATTAGCCTTGACTTTTCATTGAAGACAACATAAAGATGCTTTCTGTATACCTCTCCGTAAATGTTTCTTTATACGTCTCCACCGTGTGTCTTCCTGTGTAGTTTTCCCAGGCATCATTCCAAACTATACCGACCGCGGTAGCGTATAGTGTCCTTGGCTTAGCGCTGCTAAGCCCGAGGGCGCGGGATCAAGTTTGAAAAGCGCCTGTGTGCCGTGCTGCACGTCTAGGAACCCTAGGCGGTCAAGATTGCTGGAGCCCCCGTTCGGCGTGCCTCATAATCATATCAGGGTTTTTACGCGCAAAACCCCACAATTTAGTTTTGATATTTAATCCAAACTACTAGTGCCCAGTACTCGCACTTTATCGTATATCTTTTCGACATCGTGTGCGACATAATCTTGATCCTTCCGCAGTTCTTGCAGTTCTGAAGGTCGTTCTCGTCCTCCTCAATGGTGAAAGTTGTGCCTTCTTTGTTCCTTTCGGATGTGCGCTTGCTCATAAATCTTCGTCGTGAAATCCCGTATCATGGAGGTATTGCCATCTCCGAGCGCCTTCCAGCGTTTCACTGGTATACCGTAGGGTATGTATTCTTTATCCGCTTCAGCGTGATTTTTCCTCACGTCAACTTCTCTGAGCCTGGAATTGAGCGATCCACCCTGGTGGTACACTCTAAACCAGTTTACCCCCCTTAGGGATGTTTTACTGTGTCTATAACTAACACCCTTACACCCTAGAAAGACGGAATTTCCACAAACCAAAACACCCATTCAATGGTGCGTCGAGTTGCCATGACATCCTTTTCTGTAAAGGATGCAAGCCATGACATTGCACCAATTTTTTAGAAGCCATGCATGCACGTACCGTTCAGTGTTGCAGCTCGCTATTCTAGTACAATCACAAGGGAGCGCCACCTGGAAAGAGAACCACTGAAACATAGTAGTTACTGGGCGGGCCAGTAGACGTCACTAAACTCCTCTAGAAAAAAAACAAAGAAAGGGCAGATTTCCACCCTATACACATCAAAGCTACCCCAACACAGAGCACACACATGCCCAGAACGTTCGCCTACAAACCCTGCTCGCGCTGCCTACATAGGTGTTTATAACAGTCGTATATAGCCATGGTGTTTCGACCTGCAGTGCAGTACCCCCCCCCCCCCCCCCCCAGTGGGAGCATTTCTATTCTACGTAACTGAACAATAAATCTCCACAGAATTCTTGTTTCGATATACTCAGATAATAAGCAGCTCAAAGCCATACATACCTGTTAATGCTAAATCGGACTATATTGAATGCTTTTCGGCTATCGAAAGGCATTCCAATTATCGTCATGGCGGCGACATGTTCGAACAAGTGCTTTGACAGCTCATAACACCCTGAGCATCAAATGGCTGTTATAGGTGAATAATACATGTTTACGGAAACGAAACTGTTGTTTTGGCATCCAAAACACCCTAACGCCCACGTTTTTGGAAATCTAGTTTGGAAAAAGGGTGCTTTTGGTGCTCGAAATCTCCTTAAGGGTGCAAAGTGGTTTATAGTGTATGTTGGTTTCCTTCGCATTAAGAACTTCTGCAAAATAGTTCAGTTTGTGTGCTTTTTTTTTTAGTTTTTCATTATTCTTTCTAAGGTTGCCTTAACCTGCTTGAGGTAGCTGATGCCCTTTGGCGTCTTCCTTCGAATTGCGTGTTTTCGTACGCCTGAACTCTTAGCAGAGCTACTCCCCTCTTTGCGCCCTTCTTTATGTAGCCACTTCGGTATTGCGTCGCACCGAACTTCTTTATTTCATTTTTCGCTTGCACTGCTCCTCACCCCCGACACCAGGTGTCGTTCCGAAATTTTGCGAAAATTTCTCTCAAGGCTTCCTTTCCCGTCTTCCTAATAACTTCTGCGTTTCCTTTCCACCATTTTTGCACGGTCCGGAGTTGCAGGCATCTTAAGCAAATCGACTCCCTTGATCGTGCCTCATTTCCATATCTCGGAGCTTAGAACATTTGATCCTCTTTGCATTACTTTTTGTCTTTATTTTTCCTCCTCCTAGGCAGCCAACGGGTTCTTGATTATAAAGTCGATGAAGCATGATACGTATTGTATCACCTGTTCATTTGGAATGCTATAGCATTTCTTGACGTCCTTAATATTCTTCTTCCGGTATAGAAACAAGCCCGTCCACGTTGTTTGGATCGCACCGCTGGTACGATCTGTTGGGAACTCGGCGCTGACGCCCGTGGTTGTACCTGGGTCGCAAGCCCCAAGGGTAGCGTTGGCCTGGCGGCCTGGGGTACAACTGGAAGCATCCGAAGGTCCCGGCAAAGCATGAGTCGACTGGTAACAACGAAACAACTTGTTTATTTTAACATCGCAAAGAGTTGGCGGTCAGGTTTGACCGAAGTAGAGAGACGGGAGAGCACTTCACTCAACAGAAGAAATCGGAGCCCTCCTTTTGGCGTCCGGGGGCAGCTGTTTTTATACTCTCGCAGTTGAGGGCAAGAAGGAACCCCTCAAAAGACGAGCACGTGAATGTACAATGGGCTAATGGTGACGCACACTGTCGTAGCGCTGCCGTAGCACCATGTCGAGCACGATCTCGTAGCACCCTGTCGAGCACGATCTCGTAGCACCCTGTTGTAGCGCTGCCGGACGGGCACAATGACTGTAATGAGAGGATGATCCCTGCTTTGGCATCGCCTGTTTCGGGCACAATGACTGGAATGAGATCCCTGCTTTGGCATCGCCTGTTTCGGGCACAATGACTGGAATGAGATCCCTGCTTTGGCATCGCCTGTTTCGGGCACAATGACTGGAATGAGAGGATGGTCCCTGCTTTGGCATCGCCTGTTTCGGGCACAATGACTGGAATGAGAGGATGATCCTTTACGGTCGCATCGCCGCAGTCGCGCCTGGAAACACCTGGCGGGGAGCGTTGCGGCGACGACGATCGGGCCAAAATGTCTGCCGCCCCGCCGCAGTCGCGCCGGCAAAACCACGTGTCGCAGGCGAAACGCAACAGACCGCCCCGCCGGGGGAAGGAGATCCCGATGGACAGGGGACTGCATCCGCTGTCCGGAGGGATGTCGCTCGATGATGCTCATAACCGAAGTCGGGCGTTCCTCGACGTTTCTTGAGCGCAGCGCACAGAGAAGGCCTCGTTCTCTCGTTCAGGTTCGCACGGGACACTGCAAAGTGACTTCGGGAGAGTTCACATTTTTGTTCTCGTTCCCGGCAAGCGTTAGAACTACGCTGAAACTCAACCGCTCAGTCAGCAAGCACGGCACAACCCTCACTAAGCCCTGCCAGGCTCTTTCCCCTTTTTATACCACTGCCTAGTTCCTTGCAGTAGTCTAGCATCACTCAGAACGCGTCCACAAATTGAAAAATTGCACTAGAAAGCATATCATCACTTTGAAACACTAAACAAAAGCAATATGTTAAAAAAAATCCTGCCTCAGGAAGAAAAACATCAGTAACAAACAATTGTGAGGCTGATTCCTACGTTAGGGGCTTCGACTTAAGCCATCGGCGTTACCGTTGAGACTCCCCTTTTTGTAACGCACCTCAAAGGAATATTGTTGTAAAGCGAGGCTCCAGCGCAGGAGGCGGCCATTTTTGGGAGAGATGGTCTGCAGCCATTGGAGAGGGCAGTGATCCGTCTCAATGATAAACCTCGAGCCGGCTAGATAGCATGACAATTTCTGAACGGCCCACACGAGACACGCACACTCTTTCTCGGTGGCGCTATACGCCTGCTCACGACTGGTCAGCTTACGACTAGCATACAGGACGGGGTGTTCTACTTCTCCATTTTCCCGTTGGCACAGTACAACGCCCATGCCTCGCTCACTAGCATCGCACTGAACAATGAACCCTTTTGTATAGTCTGGCGATCGTAGCACAGGCTGGCTTGTTAGGGCACTCTTTAGGGCGCTAAAAGCTCTTTCCTTTGTCTCGTCCCAGACGACTGTTTGAGGCTCTGTCTTTCTTAGAGCATCCGTCAGGGGAGCCGCGATATCAGAGTACCTAGGGATGTACCTCTGATAGTAGCCGGCGACACCTAAGAACGACCGAATATCGGTCTTTGTGCGCGGTTGCGGAAAGTTTCGCACAGCGGCCACTTTTATTTCCGAGGGGCGGCGACGACCCTGACCAATCACGTGACCGAGGTAGACAACCTCGGCCTGTGCTAACTGGCACTTAGGAGCCTTTACTGTCAAGCCCGCTTCGCGCAGGCGGGTTAGCACTGCCCGCAAGTGTGTCATATGCTCAGACCAGGATGCGGAGAATATCGCTACGTCGTCTAGATACGGTAAAGCGAATTCTTGCTGTCCCCGCAACACTTTATCCATGAGGCTTGAAAAACAGTATGGCGCGTTCTTCAAACCAAAACTCAACACTTTAGGACGGAATGTTCCCATTGGTGAAATGAACGCCGCATACCTACTAGCCTCTTCTGTAAGTGGAACCTGCCAATAACCCCTGACAAGATCTAGGGTGGAAATAAACTGAGCGCTACTAACTTTCTCAAGGCGCTCCTCGATGTTAGGGATCGGATAAATTTGATCCTTAGTGATGGAATTAAGCCTGCGGTAGTCGACGCAAGGACGAGGTTCCTTGCCCGGTACCTCAACTAAAATCAAAGGGGAGGTATAATCACTCTCACCTGCCTCAATAACACCGAGCTGTAGCATTTTCTTTACCTCAGCCTTCATAATATCGCTCTGGCGGGGTGACACCCGATACGCCTTGGATCGTACTGGCTCTGTGGAGGTAAGTTCTATATCATGAGTAAGTACAGAAGTCCTACCAGGCCTCTCAGAGAACAGACCTTGAAACTCTTGTAATAGCTGGTGTAGTTCGGTTTTCTGCTTAGGCGACAGCGGTGCTTTACTGATAAGGTCACTAATGACTTGACCGGTGTCTTCCCTGTTCGTCACTGAGCCTAGTCCTGGAAGCTCGACCGGAAGCTCTTCAGGAACGTTTACCATCATGCACACCACTGCTTCCCTTTGTCTATAAGGTTTGAGCAGATTACAGTGGTAAACTTGCTGTGCTTTCCGATTTCCTGGCAGACTTACCACGTAGTTAACGTCCGACAGTTTCTGAACAATTCGTGCTGGGCCCTCCCACTGCACGTCTAGTTTGTTGTTTAGCGATGTGCGCAATATCATGACCTCATCGCCAACCTCAAAACGACGGGCCCTGGCTGTCCGATCATAATAAACCTTGGCCCTCTGCTGGGCCTTTGTCATTGCTTCACCTGACAACTCCTGTGCCCTTCTTAAGCGTTCGAGGAGCTTAAGCACGTACTCCACCACGACTGGGTCGTCGCCCCTACCTTCCCATGATTCTCGAAGCATGCGAAGCGGAGATCGAAGCGAGCGACCGTACACCAGTTCAGCTGGCGAAAACCCCGTAGCCGCATGCGGCGCGGTTCTTAACGCAAACATCACCCCAGGCAGACACAGCTCCCAGTCAGTTCGATGTTCAAAACACAACGCTCTCAACACGCGCTTCATGACGGAGTGGAGCTTCTCAACGGAATTCGACTGAGGGTGGTACACTGAGCTGTGTAACAGCTTTACCCCACACCTTTCGAGAAAAGTTGTCGTCAAAGCGCTAGTAAACACTGTGCCCTGATCTGATTGGATTTCCGCAGGGAAACCAACTCGCGCAAATATGGACAGTAGTGCATTAACTATCTCAACTGAGCTGAGTTCTTTAAGCGGCACTGCTTCAGGGAACTTTGTCGCTGGGCAGATCACAGTCAAAATGTGTCTGTACCCCGTGGCTGTTACCGGCAGAGGTCCCACAGTATCAATAACGAGCCGTCTAAAAGGCTCCGTAATGATAGGTACCAATTTCAACGGCGCCCTCGATTTGTCCCCTGGTTTGCCCACCCGCTGACAAGTGTCACATGTCCTCACGAAATGGTCTGCGTCCCGAAAACACCCTGGCCAATAGTACTCTTGCAAGAGACGGTCCTTAGTTTTCTTAACTCCTAGGTGTCCGGACCACGAACCCCCGTGTGACAAGCGCAACAGATCCTGACGATAGCATTGAGGCATGACCAGCTGATCGAACTCCACTCCTCGGCGGTCTAGATACTTCCGGTACAGGACTCCACCTCTTTCCACAAAACGCGCAGTTTTCCTGGCGATACCTTCTTTGACATTGCAGCGCACGTTTTCCAGGCTGCCATCCTTTTTTTGCTCGGCTATCAAAGCCGACCGGCTGACTTTTAGCAACCTATCAAGTCCGTCTGACGTAGGCGCGATGAGCAAATCAGTAGATAGCTCTTCTAACTTTCCCGTGTCGGGCGTTTCCTCTCCAGTATCTGGCGCCTTTAACGTTACAGACTCAAGTTTATTCAGTTCGGGCGTGCTCTGAATATCAGCTTGCTGCGCCTCTGACCCTTTTTCGTTGTTTGATAACGTCGGCTCCGCAACTACCGCCTTTGCAGCGAGCTCCCGAACCTTCGATCTGGTTAAGGCCTGAACACTAGCTTCACCAAACAAAAGCCCCTTCTCGCGCAGGAGGTGATCGGACCTGTTTGAAAATAGGTACGGGTACTGGGGTGGCAGCATAGATGACACTGCCGCCTCCGTCTCAAGCGCTCCGAAAGGTCCTTCAATAAGCACTTTTGCTACCGGCAGACACACGCTATGAGCTTCCACGGCTTGCTTGATCCATGCGCACTCGCCCGTGAACATATGGGGTTCTACGTAAGACGGGTGAACTACATCCATCGTTGCTGCGGAATCGCGAAGCACTCGGCACTCTTTCCCGTTCACGAGGAGGTCTCGCATGTAAGGCTCGAGAAGCTTCATGTTCTCGTCAGTGCTGCCTATTGAAAAAAAAAACAACTTTTGGTGTTGTTTCCGGACACTGCGCCGAAAAGTGACCCGGCTTCTGGCACGTATAACAAACGCGCGCTTGCCTCATCTCGAACCGCTTTCTGCGTTCGGCTTCGGCTGCCGCCGTCTCCTTAGGTTCGGTCGCACTGCTTCCACTCGCATCCGCACTACGCGTGTTCCCCTTTGCTCTCATGGGTGTGAACTTCGGCCTCTCAAACTTCGAGCCAAATTCACCCTTTTGACCGTCCTTAGCTCCGCGAGCCCGACGCGTCACAAACTCCTCGGCTAGCTCAGCGGCTTTAGCCACCGTACAAACGTCTGGCCTATCCAAGACCCAGTATCGCACGTTCTCCGGTAACCGACTATAAAACTGTTCTAGCCCGAAACACTGCAGAACTTTATCGTGGTCACCAAACGCTTTCTCTTCTTTGAGCCACTCCTGCATGTTCGACATAAGCCTATACGCAAACTCTGTATATGACTCACTTTTGCCTTTCTCATTTTCCCGAAACTTCCGACGGAACGCCTCCGCAGACAGCCGGTACTTTTTTAGCAGACTCGATTTTACTTTGTCGAAATCCTCTGCTTCCTCTCTATCCAAGCGAGCGACTACGTCGGCCGCCTCGCCGGGTAACAAAGTGAGCAAGCGCTGTGGCCACGTTTCCCGAGAGAACCCCTGCTTCTCGCACGTTCGCTCAAAGTTAACCAGGAACAAACCAATGTCCTCTCCAAGCTTAAACGGCCGCATCAGGTCAGTCATTTTGAACAATACTCGTTCTCCTGCACCGTGTGCCTGACTTCCATTACGAGCGCGTTCCATCTCTACCTCGAGACGCTTCATTTCCAAAGCGTGTTCGCGCTCTTCTTTTTTCTCTTGTTGCTCTCGCTCTTTCTGTTCTTTACGTTCACGCTCTTCTTTTTCTTTCTGTTCTTTACGTTCACGCTCTTCTTTTTCTTTTTGCTCTTTAAGTTCGCGCTCCTGTCTTTTTGCAGTCTCTCTCTCTTCAATGGTCTCAAGGCATTCCGACAGCTCGTCATCCTCAGCCTCTAACTCAAGAATAGCCTTTATCAGTTCTGGTTTTCTGAGTTTGTCCGAGACATCCAGACCCAACTCTCTTGCAAGCTCCAACAATTTCGGTTTGCGCAACGACTTCAAATCCATGGCTGCTCTGAATGCTGCTTTCTCTACTGCTTACTATTGTCTTGCCGCAACTAACCCGGCAGCAACGACAACCACAATTACCAGCTCTGTTTCTGACACTAACAAAAGCCTGGCAAAGCTCAGAAGAAGAAAGTCCCGCACTCACCAAACCTCGCAGGCAGGAATTCCGCGCAGTCGTTCCGCTGCAGGCAACCAGTCGTCACACAGGGCTCGTTGCACTGCTCCCGGATCGTCGTTGAGCTGCTCAGCATACAGTCAACTGCATCTCTTCGCTGCTGGCCTCCGTTGTCGCGATCTCACCGCTGGCAGACAGTTGTTTGAAGTCGGAGGCGATCTCACCGCTGCCAACCAGATGTTTGGATCGCACCGCTGGTACGATCTGTTGGGAACTCGGCGCTGACGCCCGTGGTTGTACCTGGGTCGCAAGCCCCAAGGGTAGCGTTGGCCTGGCGGCCTGGGGTACAACTGGAAGCATCCGAAGGTCCCGGCAAAGCATGAGTCGACTGGTAACAACGAAACAACTTGTTTATTTTAACATCGCAAAGAGTTGGCGGTCAGGTTTGACCGAAGTAGAGAGACGGGAGAGCACTTCACTCAACAGAAGAAATCGGAGCCCTCCTTTTGGCGTCCGGGGGCAGCTGTTTTTATACTCTCGCAGTTGAGGGCAAGAAGGAACCCCTCAAAAGACGAGCACGTGAATGTACAATGGGCTAATGGTGACGCACACTGTCGTAGCGCTGCCGTAGCACCATGTCGAGCACGATCTCGTAGCACCCTGTCGAGCACGATCTCGTAGCACCCTGTTGTAGCGCTGCCGGACGGGCACAATGACTGTAATGAGAGGATGATCCCTGCTTTGGCATCGCCTGTTTCGGGCACAATGACTGGAATGAGATCCCTGCTTTGGCATCGCCTGTTTCGGGCACAATGACTGGAATGAGATCATGATCCTTTACGGTCGCATCGCCGCAGTCGCGCCTGGAAACACCTGGCGGGGAGCGTTGCGGCGACGACGATCGGGCCAAAATGTCTGCCGCCCCGCCGCAGTCGCGCCGGCAAAACCACGTGTCGCAGGCGAAACGCAACAACGTGAATGCTTGTAAGTTATAAATGCTTCTCTGTCCTCCTGGTTAAGAATGAATTAACCATTTGCTGAGTCAAAAGCAAATGAGAGGGCAGTTATCTTACCCCTATGTTTGGTTCTCTCTCTGACCATGTCCTGCATGTATTTTCTAGTGCCTTACTATTGGTTGCAATCTCTCCTTTCAAGTCTTCTCCGATGACAACTCCGCCATGGACATCTGGCTCACTCGCGCTTCGTTCACGTTCTCCCGGGCGACTTCTTGCGGCTTATTTTAACGTCTGACGCGCAAGCCCTGATGAAATGTTCGAATTCAATCATATCGTCTTTAACTGTCATTATTTTGTTATTCCGGCATGTGTACATGGCTACAGTTTTGTTTCATGCATCTTGACCGGATGGTTCTTACTCCATGCTCTTCATTCTTGCTGGCATATGCTGTAAAATACCGTAAAGCTTTATTTAAGTTTTCTTGCCGTGGACTCGTGGTGCTATCCGCGGCCAGGCAGCAGGGACAATAGAAAATGAGCACTGTTTTCGTTAACACTGTAGCGGTGCGGACAAGGACTTTTCTGGTGTCCATACGAACTACGTCGTTGTCCAAGCTACTGAGGCCCTGCTGCATCTTTTACGGCAGCCTGGAATTACTGGTGCCTTCAGATGGTTTATACTTTGTTTTTCACAAACAAAGGCCTTCAATCATGTTTTACGTGCGAAAGCTGCATTTCAGCTGGGTGGGATTATTTCGACCACCTGCGATCCCTTAACATGCACCGATTTTTCAGTGCATGTGCATCTAATGAAATCACCGTGTAAGCCATATGGACGGGAAAATGCGGGCACTGCTCTGCAACGCTAACCCCGCGTATACACAACAATGCACCCGAACCCACGACTTTTGGAACTCTAACCCACGACTTCGTGCTCAGCAGCACAATGTCTCTGTCACAGAACCACCGCACTGGGTGGCTCGGTCGCTGTGATCGTGTTGTATACACGGAACATTGTTACAGATGCATGCCGGGTAGCTCGCATCTGTAACGACATACCAGGAGGCAAGTTCTGGGCAGCTCAGCTGCATGAATTCCGGTGTGAACATATCGTGGTGGCCTAGCGCAGACAACCCAGTAGAAAGCAGCCGATGCGCATCGCGGACCGGGCACGAAAGCTCAACAGCGGGTGGCATCGAGGCCCTGTATGCAGGACCGTTGCAGGGACGGACCCGGACACGATTAACGGGACCAATTACCATTGTCGCTGCCGACATTTTGACAAAAGCGCGTCGAAGCGGAACGCTGGCCCCTGCCGGGGAGCGTGACTCCCGCCAGAGAGTCGGCGGCGCGCCCTCTGCTCAGGCGGCACTGCCGAAGCGCACGCACGCGGCTCTCGCGTTCTATCCCGCCGAGTCTGAAAGGCCGGGGGCGGTTCCCCCTTGCGTCGCGTGCGCCTCTCCCGGCGTTCGATATTTGCGCGCGCTATGCGGCTAATCGCGCTCTGATGCGCTCGGAAGGCGCCGCCCGCTCGCATGACGTGCACGCTCCTGCAAGACGCGCTTTGGCGCCTGACGCGGCTCTTGGGGGCGCTACGCGGCCGTTGCGCTTGAACAGCGATCCTGGGGCACCCGTCCGATTCATCGACCTCTTTCGCTTTCGGACTGTCCATTGTTGTGCTTCACACGCCGACGTTCTGTTCATTCGTCGATGATAGATTGCTCGCTGCTCAGATCGTTTGACCTTTCTCCACGGGTCGCCGAGACGTTAACCGAGCAATGCCAGGACAATGGCTTGTGAAATTAACTTAGTTCAGTGCTGCGATTGGGCGCACATCGCGCCAGTGGACTTCTTCGCTTGCTCCGGAACTTATATTTACTTCTGTGCGTAGGACTTTGCTCAGAATGACCGACACGGCCGTCGCGCGTTCTCACCGTCCTGGCGAGTTTTCGTGTGAGGGGTGAACATACTGCAGTTTGGAAGGTAAATATTCCGTAAAGGTGCATTTAGCAATCACTTTTCGCTCACAACACAAACGAACAGCGACTTATAAAGGCTCGAGAGTTAGAAACATGTATGGCAATCTCGCGTGGAGTGCTACGTGCCGGCCGCGAAATGGCTGTGCACCAAACCAGATGTTTGCAGGGGCCTTGTTAACAGGTTATTTTGTGAGGAGGTAATATTAAGGTATGCTAGGCAGAGTAGCATCAGCGTAGGAAAGGAGAAAAACCAGCAAACCTCAACATGAGCATATAAATACAAATACGTATAGTTGGTCACGCAGATCATTTCCAGTGCATGGTAAAACGTAAACACGCCGAGCAACCGAGATAAGTTAAATGAGAGTGTAATGTCAAGGCATGGAAGTAATTAGGTCTAGTTTAGGGACCGACTCAGTATCACGGATAATACTAGCTCGTATTATCCATGAGATAATTAACTCTTAATTGTTAATAGATAGTAAGAATAGTTAATGACTATTATTAACTAATACCTCTCGGTGGATTGACGAGATTCAAGGCAAGTCAGGAATGAAATAAAATATTCGTATCACCGGGATGCTTGGGGTCGTATAGAGAGAAAAAGAAGTTTAATAACTGCGATATGGCTAAGTGACCTAAGCAGGGTTAAGTGTACGTGGTGGGGATTATAAAATAAATAAATCAATATGAACGTAAGATCGTGGTCATAACCTGCTGGTCAAGCCGGCCGCGCGCACGACTCCTATAGAGTGTTCATATAGTCCGCAGGGCGTCGGCCTGAAAGGGTGGCGTAGTCGACGCCTCCATTAACGTAATGTCACGTCCTTTGCACTTCTGTTTTACTATCGCGAGACCGGGGACGCCTTTCTGTCGGCCTGCTTCTAGTACAACGGACGACTCCCGCGCCGCCGCACGAAAGGGACGCGAAGCACACCGACGCCGCGTATCAGCTGCGCCTCGGGAAATAGGGTTTGTGTAGAGGTACGCCCTGTATCTGCAATACGATTGTCCCTAGGAGCTCCTTCGCTATGCTCGCTGGGGAGAGCGTAGCGTGCAAAAATAAGATTAATAGTGGCAAACGGAGGCATAGGGAGAATACCTGAGATTTTAAATAGGCTGGCGGCGCAGAGCACCCAAGGGGCAGAGGGGAGATCAAAGCTGGAACTTGGACTGGTTCCAGCTTTGATGTCCTGGAAGCGCCCGCAGATAGGCGACGGAGGTGTGCGACCGGGAGAGTTTCACATAGGTGCTTGACCGGTAGATGGGCACCGGTGTTGTACTGCTCGTCACTGGCGGTGACGTCGTATTAGGCTGTTTTTTACCCCTCCTCGTTGTCGAGGTGCTACCTTTGATGGTGACATCGCGTCTTTCTTGAAGCGACGTAGGCGCGCCACTTAGCCAGGACGTTCTTGATGAGGGCAGCGCCCGTCCTGGCTTTGTGCACCAAGATTTCGGACCCCCTATGAAGCCCTTTGGGTAAAGTAGGGGCATTGTGGACCACCTTCGCATTCAGCTCTCGTTTTCCTTGCAGTGTGATTCACACGCACTCCTGCTTCAGGTTCAGGCGCACAGGCGCGATAGGAACCGGGTCCAGAATAGATGAGCGGTAGAGCTCGTTCGCTGCACTGCGGACCCCGCCGTTGCCGATGCTGTCCGACTGGCCTCGAACCCAGACTATATATCCGTGCCATCATGTCTTAATCGCGGCGAAGGCATACGCATGTGACCTTGATATCATGCACTCACGTGCCGACTCTTGGTATCCCCGTCATTGCCTTTACGGCGCCCAAGAAGTCGCTAAATACTGTCAACTCCGCACATTTTGCCTTCCAGGCGTTTATTCGACTCCTCCGCTCTGTAAGGTAAGTATATCATGGCCCGAAGTTGAAATGCCAGTGGTTCTTGCTGGTGTTGGTGGATCTGGAAATCTAGCTGCTCACCGTGCACTAACGACAGCCAGCGCTGCTCGGAAGGCATCCGGATCCCAGGCCGCGTCTGTGAATATGGAATTTTCCCGCAAATTTTGGACGGAATCTGATGACCCCCTCAATTCAGAAAGGGCAAATATAGATAAGGCAGAAGGGGCGTAGGCAATAAATGCCGCAGTTTTACCCGAAAGATGAAGCATCGATTGCGATAGCAAGTTAATTAAATTGAATTATGGGGTTTTACGTGCCAAAACCACTTCCTGATTATGAGGCATGCCGTAGTCGGGGGGACTCCGGAAATTTCGACCACCTGGGCTTTTTTAACGTGCACCTAAATTTAATTACACCAATGTTTTCGCATTTCGCCCCCATCAAAATGCGGCCGCCATGGCCGGGATTCGATCCCGTGACCTCGTGCTTAGCAGCCCAACACCATAGCCATTAAGCAACCACGGCGGGTGCGACAGCAAATTATTAGCCAGCTATACGAAATAAGGATAGCAGTTTTGTCGGCCGTATAGACTTGTAAACATTCGCCTACCAATTAACAAGCGTGCTGTCACGCGCGCACGGGCACACATGAAGACATTCACTCGACGTCCACGGAAACTCCATGTCAAAACGCTGGCGTAAAGAACAGCAGCAGCAGCGCGCGAATTGACCTTCGGGCTGCCACTCCAACGCGAACTTAGCGGCTAGAACACACCGCACACGAAGCCATCAGCCCTCGGCGCTCCTAGACTCTGTACCCACTGCAGATCACTTTCAAGATAGGGCCCGCGAGGCCGTACTCAGCTGCGCTATACGCAGCCGCCTCCGGAGTAGAAACCCTCACCTCCGCGATATAGAAGACGGCGCGCTTCCTCCCACCTTCCTCCACTGCGCGCGCAAGATCCAGCCACCATCTCATTATGCAAAATAGAAGTGAGGCGTGCAGACAGTACACAAGACTACTCTTGTGTCCTGTCTGCACGCCTCACTTCTATTTTGCATAATGAATCCTTATAAGCTAGCTCAGCTTTCTGTCGTTCCGTGCCGCCATCCTTCTCGGCTCACCTTTGCACGCTTTTACTCGCACACAGTGCGCGGCCACGATGTTATCGCACTTCGACTTTATGCGGAACACTTACGGCGACTCTGACGACAGAAATGCGCGGGTGTCCATTTAATTCCTATCGCAATAAAATTCATTATGGAAGCGTGACATAGGTCTACGCCACTAATTTAAATCCCATTGATGATCAGCGTAGGCGACGCTTACCCTCAGGTCAGAGTACAGAAGGTCGCCTTGACTCAGGGGGACTCTTCACATCCAGGCCTAAACTGGCGAAGCGTCGTTCCGCGAGCTAGATTCATGCCGCATGTTTCCACTGACGTATCTTAATATTTGGTGACTAGCTCCGACAATACTGTTGGTGATTGTTCTGGTCCTTTCATTTAATAAATTTTCCATCATCATTTTACCCCAATTAACGATTGTCGCCAGACAGTGGCGCGAATCCACCACGAGAATAATACAAGTACTGTGTGGTAAAAGGTAGAAGAAAATAAAATGTTGCAGAAACCATCGAAACCAAAGTGAGCGTATATTCCTTATGCGGACCTTAAAAATCAGAAGGACACACTAGCAATGTTTCCGAAGTATACTACTGACGTCGATAACGGCCTTTGAAGACGGCGGCACGCATTATCGTCGACATGTTTTGATATGTAGACGGCATAACAGCGTTACGATGATGACGGCGGTGTCGGCAAGACGTCAGGACGACAACGGAATCGCGACAGTGTGACAGCGAGGGCGCTTGCCCGACCGACCACAGCGTCTAAAACTAAAACACCACAAAGCTCTTGTACGACAGCACGTACGTCTCAAATAGCTATATACTCCGTCTTACACGTATAACTTGCAGCACTGCCGAAGGTACGAGGCGTACACAGGCAATATCCTTGCGCAGCGGAATATACTTCTAGTGTGATTACTGGCTGAATTAAATAGGTTTATTTTTGCTTGGTAGATGAAATGTTACAGCAATACGTGACATATCAGGGCCTTTGGGCATGCACGTCTTATACCGCGAATCACTGTAGCGGTTACCGCAGGTAACCGTAATGGTCGCCCTAAATGTAATTACGTAGAAACATGGCAGCGCCCATACAGCCCAGACCGTCCGCTTCAATACGAATTCGAGCTTGTTGCTCGCTCTCCGCCGTGACAGCAACAAAAAAGCGGTAAAATCCGTCATCGCTTGGTCTCGCCTCATGCTGAGGGTGAAGCGTTAGCTTTGTTCTGCCATAATTTGTTGAGAGCGGCTCTTAGTTCTGACGGTGCTAGGACTACAAGTGCGGCGCTGAGCCGTAAATGTGTTTTGGTTTCCAGTTAGGAGATGGCACAACAGCATTTGCACTGGTGATGCATTGACATGCGGAACGCTTTAAAACTTAATGATTAATTTACTACTCCGTTCTAGTATGGTATGTGACGACGGTTGCAAGCAAGCTATAGTTACAGTATATGGCTCCTGCAGGGAGCCAGAGTTGGGCTTCTGTTTTCCACGTGCCGCTCTGTTGCCATTCGCCAAGCGCAGGCACCTGGAACTCCGAATTGCTGCCGAGAAGCCACCCTACAGTGGCAACATGGCAGCGCCCATAGACCACCCGCTTCAATCCTAATTCGAATTTGTTACTAACTCTCCGCCCTATCAGCAAGAAACAAACGTCAAGATCCGTCATCGCTAGGTCTCGTGTCAAGTTGAGGTCAAATCATTAGGTATGTTTTGTCGTAATTATTGAGATTGGCTGTTTGTTTTCACGCTGCTTGGGCTAGTGACACAGCACTAAGCCGTAAAACTGGTTTGATTTCTAGTTAGCAGATGGTACCATATAGCATTAGCATTGGTGATGCGTTGACGATGCGGAAAGCTATAAAAGCCAAATTTTTCACTGCATAATTAATTTACTGCCCCGCTCTAGCATGGTACATGATGACGGTAGCGAGCAAATGCCAATTAGGCGCTAAATGGACATCGAACAAACGCTCTAGCGCAGGTGAACAGGTGTGTTCGCCCTTACTACTGCCAAAGACAGTAGTAAGGGCGAACGCCCCTATAAAGTTCCTTGCAGCATCCTCTGCTACTGCATAAGGATGCTGCAAGGAACTGCTGAGAAATCATACAGATAAAGCGAATCCCAGCTGTTGCATTTATGCATATTATGGTTACAAGGCCAAAACAGTTGTTACGTCAATCCACCACCTGGAAAACATGTATCGACAGGATGGCAAGCAGACGCTGAGCAGATGATGAGGCGATGATGGACATGTATGTCTTCGGTGGAATTCGGCCTTCCTATTGGCTGAGGAGTCTTGCAGCTAACATGGACAATGCTGCAAGAAACTACTGAGATAGAGTATAGTTCGCGTTTGGCGAAGAACGCGAACTATGTGTTTAAATTGCATTCAATATCTTCATTTTCAATTAAATTATACCCTAATTCAGGAATAAACTTTATTACAGGCGCTATTGCGTCTGCGACTACAAGATCAACTGAATTAGGAGCACCACCCATTCACCCAGCACACACTCCCCTCTTACTGAATGTACAGTCGAGCACATCTACAACGAAATAACCAGTATAATGAAGGAATAATTCTTTCCTGGTTCTATTGTGAGGGGGCGCTGCAGAACCTTTACAGCGAAGTGGCCTGTATAACGAATGATTTATGAGGCCCCAAGCACTTCGTTATAAAGGCGTTCGACTGTATACCGGAGAACATTTTCTTCAGTTAAAACCGTAATGTGACTATATTATTTGGCTTGCTTCATTTTGGTTTGTTTAGGAAGGGGGGGGGGGTGCTCATGAACAGAAATGTGCGGGCAAATTTTTGTGCTATATGTGTGTATACGTATAGTAAACGCTGTTTAACGCAGTGTTCTATACTTTTTTACAGTGGTACGCATTACAGCTCGCTTCCCTAGTTTTCTTTTTTTCTTTTTTGTCCGCCGGAGACCGTCGCATGACTCTGAAAGTGTTTTGCAAGAAGTTTGCTTAGCCCCGCGTGGATTACAACTGCAGACTCACATAACTGCAAGTCACTTATTATTATTATTATTATTATTATTATTATTATTATTATTATTATTATTATTATTATTATTATTATTATTATTATTATTATTATTATTATTATTATTATTACAGTGAATTCTCACTTGAGTGAATTTCAAGCGACCCCAAAAAATAGTTCACTTAACTGAAAGTTCGCTAAACTGAATATAAACTAGAATATGGAACAGCATAGGTCACAGCAGACATTGAGTCAAAAGTGTGAAATGAAATTTATCCAGTTATGTACATCAATATATACAAAGTGCGTAACAGTTACTTTGCTGCATATCTCATTTCGAAAAAAGAATCTAATTTTCATTTGCACTGGTGCTCCTAAAGCGCAAGAGGTAACAAAACTGTCCGGAGAGTCGATGTCCTTGTGCACTTCCTCTGGCACAGTCTGTTGCTGAGACACGAAGTCCCGCAACTTTCCAAGGTAGCCTACAGTCTCGGCTAGAATTACAGGATTTGAATCTGCCAGTGCATCCTCCTCGTCACACTCTTCTTCTTCGGGACTTTAACACGAATCAACTTCCAGGTCTGATAGCTCAGCACAGGTAGCCTGCTCACTGTCACTCTGCACGTAGCCGCCGCTAGAGGGGTGATTTGGAGGCGGCGGGCGTCGGCTACGCCAGCGCTGCAGAGCGCAAAACTTCGTTGAGCTGATTTCAAGAATGAGCCCGGGTCCGCTGATCAAGTTCGTTCCATTGAAATATTCGCTTTTCAGAAATTCGTTAAACTGAAAGATTTTTGCATTGAATGCATAGCAAAACTGCCAGGGATTTTCTAGAAGTTCGTTATTCTGAAATATTCGTTAAACCGACGTTCGTGCAACTGAGCGTTTTCTGCATTATTATTATTATTATTATTATTATTATTATTATTATTATTATTATTATTATTATTATTATTATTATTTGATATGGCAACGACAAGACACCTGAGAAAGAATGTAAAAAAAGAGTGCTGCAGGCCGACTTCTTGGTCATACATTAGCTTCAAGTAAACAATCAAATACTACTGCTGAGTAGAATGATTCGCCTGGAGAGCGTGGTCGCACCTCCAGCTCATGTGAATGACTGGCTGATACCACGTTATACAGCTTATCCATAAACCAGCATCGAGATGAAAGAGTCGAAACGAAGCCGGTGGTAGCAAGCGAAAGGCTAAATAGGAAATCGAGGAAAGAAGGCACCATGTCTCTTCGCCTCTCCACTACCGGGAAGCAGCACCTACACAAACGAAGAAGACTTGGACCAGAAGAATTTTTGGCAAGGTTTTATCTGTCGCGACAAGAGATTGCTCAGAAGCACCTGCGAATGTTGATTCGCACCGATACTGCGCGAAAAGGTCCAACACTTTTTGCGCATGATAATGCTCCAGCTATCGTGTGACTACTTCGATTTGTGTGCAAAAGTGTAATTTTTCTTTTGTAAGTGTAAGAGCATTTATGCTTCTACCGTGAAGTGAAAATTAATAGTTGCTGCGTAATAAATTTAGCTCACACAACATACTCATGTAAGTACATGTGTATTGCAGTTGTCGCCCTCACAACGACCATGCACGAACGACGAACCCCTCTCGTCGTACTAATGTGTTTGCGTCTGCGACGTCTAGACGACTCGAGGCGAATCCATGTTATGACACGGTAACTGGAGCGTCAGCGTGTCGGAAAGGTAGCATTCACGAGGATATAACCTAATCCCTTGGATTTATAGCGACTACGGGGTTGCTCTTGGCTGGCAGGAAGGCGAATGCAATCAATTTCCTGCACATTTACTTTTTTGTAGGGCATTTTGTGGGACTTTCTGACCAGAAAGCAAACGTTCCCCCTGCGAAAGCGCCAGGCACCGAGAAGTCAAGACCAGCTCCATTAGGTGGGCGTCGAACAGCAGTCATTCTTGGCCAGGCATGTCCGACTCATCCAGCTGAAACCGCGCCTATACAAACAAGTCGTCCGTAATCCGCGCATTTTGTAAGCGGGCGCGCCAAGGAGCATTCCGCAACCTCTGTCTTGTGGTTCCTCCCGTGACGTCAGGGCAGCCGGGCCACCAGTGTCCGTGCGTCCGTATTTGGACAAAGCCGTCAAGACGGCACAATGCAGCGCCGCTTTCGGGGGGCGCGAGGAGAGAGCCAGCGCCTCCCTCTTCACACCTATTCACGTCCTTGGTCCGATTGAGTTGTTTAGGGCAGGGCAGGCCTCCCGAAGGGGCCAGCAGTCGGGGAGGCAAAGAAATGGCCCTGAATAGGGGCTGCCCGAACGTTTATCCTCCAAAGGCTCGTCTCGCCAACAGTTCTCTGGAGCACGGGCGCGCTGATCGAGTGCCGTGACAACAATGTCCCCGTGAACCGGGAGGGGGTGACTTTGGAGCGAGGCTCGTTTTGCAGCTACATTGGCGTCTCCGCGTGAGGCCTACAAACCGCCGCATATCGGCGCTACCATCGCGGTCCGGGCCTCGCGGGGCGCCCGGGGCCCAACGCCGCTCGAGTCGGCGACGATTATGACCTGCCGCACTGGAGTGGAAATGAAGAGTAAAAAGGTCAGCTCTTTTTGAGCCGTCACTCAGCCCCACAGGCGCCTGCAAGGTGATCCCGCTACTCACGGACCGAATCGTGGCCGACGCCCTCACACGAGCGCGGCACAGACGCGGCTCCGTAACTGATTCTCTACATTGCCTTCGTGAAGGACCGACGCATCAGGAGCATGGCTTAGCGTGTCAGTAACATTCATGACAGCAAGCACATACGGACCCCTGCAAGTGTAGACACTGAGCTCACGGTGAATGCCCCTTGTGATACGTAATTTTTCCTTCCAGCAGACACATTAAATACTTGAACACGAAGTTATTTGACAACGACTTCTAACGCCAATTTGTTGCTTTGTTCAAATTAGAACTGAAAATAGCACCCAATATGTGTCAATAAGGGGCAGCAGGTATGGTTGAGTATTCGATACGACTAGCTAATATGAAAAAGTGGCTCATATCCCTGCAAATGCACCCCGCATAATCCCAAGGAACATGGATCCCAAGCTCCATAAAGGTCGCAGGGAGGCAGGGGCCGAATACCTCCAGAAAACTTATGCTCCCCAAAAGACAACGGTGTATGCGGACGCAGCCATATATACGAGACAAAGGGGAAGCAAGAATGCAGTAGCAACGATGGTCGACTCGGCGCTTCGAGAGAGAACCAGCGTTTCGCGACAAGACTGCATGGCAGTTGAGACTGAAGAAGTGGCCGTTGCTCTAGCGGCAGCGGAGGACTATCGGATCGAACAGTCGCTAACAATACTCTCGGACTCGCAAACAGCCTACCGCAACTACTTGCGTGGCAAAATCAGTCACCGAGTACTCCGCATACTCTTCTCAGTAGACTGGGACACAAAACAACAAACAGGCACAGAACCGCCATGAAGCGATCACACACGAGTTTGTATGGTTACCGGGACACACGGGTGTGGCAGGGAACCAAGAGGCGGACAGGATAGCTCGAGAGTACGCTAATTACCGAGCGTCCAACGTCGACAGCCTCGAGGAACCCACGCCTGTACTCCGAGAGTACTCGGCCATTTTAGACAATTAGAGAGGCAGCAGGAAGCGGTACCCCCGCTGCACAAGTTCCTTAGCAGGGAAGAAGCATTCGCATGGAAACAAATACGAACAGGGTCGTACCCTAACCTTAACGTGCTAAGTAAAATGCACCCCACTCCATATAAGGACAAATGTCCATAGTGCAAGGATAAACCCACATTATACCACATAACATGGGCATGTCAACAAATTGACGTATCATATCACACCCAAGTGCCGAGCAATGGGAGGAACTGCTGTCCAGCGACCACTGCAAAGACCGGCTAGGTCTAGTGCGGCGTGCACGACGGAGAGCAGAGGCCAGCGGGACCCTGGACTGAGGGCAGCCGACCATTGCAATAGAGGACGGACGAAGCAGCTGGTGAAGTCCTCCGGGGAAGACACAAAGAGGAAGACTGCCCTGAAGAATCCTCCCCAGCCGCAGAAAAACAATTACTAGAGTAAAGTTTTCACTCACTCACTCACTCACTCACTCACTCACTCACTCACTCACTCACTCACTCACTCACTCACTCACTCACTCACTCACTCACTCACTCACTCACTCACTCACTCACTCACTCACTCACTCACTCACTCACTCACTCACTCACTCCGCATAATCGCAGCCAAGTTGCGATTGTGAGAAGTTGACTGCACATCAAACAAAATAAAACTACGGTACTAATGGTACCCGCCGTGGTTGCTCAGTGGCTATGGTGTTGGGCTGCTGAGCACGAGGTCGCGGGATCGAATCCCGGCCACGGCGGCCGCATTTCGATGGGGGCGAAATGCGAAAAACACCCGTGTACTTAGATTTAGGTGCATGGTCGAAATTTCCGGAGTCCTCCACTACGGCGGGCCTCACAATCAGAAAGTGATTTTGGCACGCAAAACCCCATAAGAAAATTTTTTGTACTAATGCTGTTTTTCTGTGCAACTTACGCCCTTACGAATCCACACTCTAAGAAAAGTTTCCCGCCTTCTGAGCTTTAACTGCGCGCCCGGTACATCCATGTCACAAGCGGTAGGACATAGCATTCTTTACAGGAAAGCAATGAACGCAGAGTTTTTAAGAAAAGAAACGCAAGCAAGACAGATGCAATTATTGTTCGGGTACAAAGTACGTTTCAAAGGGTGTAGAATTTTTTAATGTTAGAGATGGGCGTTTTGAATGACGGGACACCCTTACTTAGGACGTAATTTTCTATACTATACGCCCTTGGGAACATCAGATTCTCAAAGCTGTTGTTACAGAATTGCATTTTCTTACTGCGATTATCATTCCTTGGGAACTTCACGCACTTTTGGGCATAATGTCCGTTTCCAACCTCTTTCACGCCAACTTGAGCTACTGTGTATGTGCCACTCTTCAATAAAAGAAAGAAAAAGGAGGGGGTGAGCGTGAGAGAGGAGCCCGGCGACTCCACGTGCCTCGTGAAGCTGTTTAATAAAATATTCTGCGCTTTTGCATATCACAACTCTGTCTCTGTCGCGTTACCTTTATTATTATAGTCATTACAATAACCATTATAATAATCATGATAACATAAAACATATCATCAATTACACACCCACCATAAGAAATATTGCTAATTGAATTAACGTCGCCAATCATCTCCAAGGCATGGGTGTGTCGCCAATTTTTCCGAAAGGAACGAAATTCAGTTTCGAAGAAAATCGTTGTCATTCAACAACCACTACCTTTTGCTATTTGTCAAGCTGTATATTCACTAGTCAGATGAACAAAATATTGTCACGTTGTAGTGGCGGTCAAGAGTATTCTGCTCCCGTGTCGACTAGAGCAGTGACATTTTGCCCATCAATAAGATCATCAAGGTCGGTATAGTTGTTGGCCTTGCGTTGGAGTTACGTCTTGGTGTCAGATCACGGCTGCTTCTCGTTGACCTCTGGCTGCTACGTAGCGTCGTGAGGTCTTCGTTTGTCGGCGTATTCTTGGCCTCCAGGCTTCGTCTGCTTGGCGGCGTGTCGTTCATACGTCGCAGAGATAGATCTTGAAGCGTCGTCGGATCTTCGGCATTTCGGCTTACAGCAACCACACCTCCATCGGCGGCTGCTTTCAGTTTTCCAGGTAAGGGCTGAGGGACCGTCCACGGTGTGAGCCTGTGTACTGTCGGTGCTGCGGCGACAGATAGCCGCCTGATGACGACGAACGGGACGGTCATCGAGGGCTCCATTGAGTGGCGGCGAGGCAGTCGGCGGTATCACAAGGCCATTCACCTTGCTGTGGGCGCAACGCGTTCACGGCAAACCGTCGCAGTCCCAAGTCGTGGTATGGGCATCGGTGGTATACATGGCTGGCTTCTCCGCAGTGATAGAAGAGCGGGCGGTGGTCTGGAGCGCCCCATACATCTGTCATTCTTGGGTGGCTGCGCTGGGCGACGGGCGGGCGAGCGAGCTGACGGCTGCGGCGGCGGACAACGGAACTGCGGCGTTACCTGGCGGGGGTGCGGAGGACGAATGTGACGGCGAACACGTTGGCGTAGGTCATCGCTTCTGGCTGAGGCCGCGGCGATGCAGGGACTCCAAAGGGCTGTTGGATCTCATCTCGGATGATGTCAGCAATGGAGGCTACTTGAGGCTGCGTCAAAGGGAACATCCTGCGCAGTTATTCGCGTACAACGACACTGATGGTCTCTCGGAGCTCGTCGGAGCCTAGTGCTTGGATTTCGCTTTTCGGCGAAAGCACTTGACGGTTGTTGACGAGTGTGCATTTTTAGCGTTTTTTTCGATGCCCGTGGCTTCCGTTAAAAATTCTGCAATGGTCTTGGATGGATTGTGAATCAATGTGCCGAATAGCTGCTCTTGCTTCACGCCGCGCCTAAGGAAGAGAACTTTCTTGTCCTCAAACTAGTCCGGGTTGGCGTGGCGGAACAAGCGGGTCGTCTTTTCCGTATGTATTGCAATGTTCTTGTTTGGGAGATTCGCGTGGGATTCCAGTATCGCTGCAGCCCTGTCTTTCCAGAAGGAGCACTTGGGAAGCTGTCCAAGAAGGTGCTGCGGATGAGTTCCCAAGTTATCAGGGTTGACTCACGATTCTCACACCGTGTCCTGGTGGCGTCTTCTATAAGGAGAAGCATGCATGCCGCAGCTTGTCGTCGGAGTTCCAGTTGTTGAATGTAGCGACGCTTTCGTATGTTTCCAGCCGGTTTTCCGGGTCTTCAAACGATGATCCGCGGAAGATAGATGGCTCCCTATGGGCTGTTACAGCACGATGGGGTATGCTGGGGCTGCCATTATGGCTGTTGTCTTGGCCACGATCTTCCTGGTCGTCTCTGGTCCGTGCTCCGGGGTCAGGGTTATCAGCCTGCGGCTTGCTCGATGGTCCGGAGCGACGCTCGTGTTGTCTTCGGGATGTAGAACGCGGTGCATGAACGCAAAAGCACCTCCACCGGATGTCACGCTGTAGTGATGGTCGAGAGCAGAGTAGCAAAACTGTGAACGTGTTTATTGTGCGAACTTGTGCCGCCTCTAATGCCAAGCGACATTCAAAGCACCACGATAGATGCGAACACAGTCGGCGATCGACGACAATTTGATCTGCGAGTCAAGCGCGTCGGCGTTTATACATAGCTCTTCGAAGGTTCCAGCGTAATCGCTGGTGCCTGCGTGCCTACCAGTAAGCACTACGCAATTAGTGTCGTACATACGATCTGATTACATAAGGTTCGACGAGAACATACACAATAGACAGAATCAATGACGAGATTTGAGTGAGTTACAAATAATACCGGTGTGTCTTGCGCTGAGCGATTACACTAGGTTGTTAGCAGGTGAAATGCAGTCTCCGGAAGAAGTATAAATAAGTACACGTGCCAATAATCTCCAGCTATACAGTGGTCATACGGGTCGATGCCGTGATGTGAAGCTGAATTGTGATTATATAAACAATTCGTTTGTATTAATACCAGAATTGTCTGCGTTACATGATAAATTGCAAAATGTTTATGGTAAGGTCATAGGTGTTCGCAGAGCTTTTCATTAGGAGGCCCAAGCCATCTTGCAGCGCCTTCCATCCACATTTCTTTTTCGCATGCCCTATATAGGACATTTTTCGGACATTCAAAAAGAAATGAAAATCCACCATATACTTATTATTTATTCAATAATCTCTGATTATATCTACATTATTGTGCACTATAGGCTGTTGTACGATATGTATTTTTTCCTCAGCTATATATATAACGATGTGGAACCATGCACTGTGCACTAAATGCACAAGGGGCTGATTGTCGCGCACTCAAAAGAGGTTTCTTTTCAGAACTAACAACTACAGTTAAACAGTTACATCTTCCTAGAAAAGGGAAACAACGTCCACAATAATCTTGCGTTGTAGTTTTCAAGGCAGTATATAGGAATTTACAACTCAGGATGCTAAAAAAACATGGATAGTTTAAATGATGCATCGCTTACACATCCGGTACTCACGTATATGTTTAACGCAAAAGCTTGCATTATTTTGGCCAATGCTGAATGATCGAGTCAGAGCTGGTAGACAGCGAAAAGCGCTGTTCAAGAAATGACGAGAGCAACCGCCGAAGGCGTTCATTGCACATGCAGCTAACGACTATATATACATGCCGCTCGATTTACGGCCCCAGTGTTGGTTGACGCAAAATTGCTTCCTTGCTGTACGGTCGCTCTAGTGAATCACGGATTTATCGTAGCATGCACATGAAACGCACTAGCGCCACCTGTTTGGCATGTTTTGAAAAGACACTTGTCGGCTATTACGCCGTGGTGAGCTTATGTCACTTCGCACTGAAAGTGACATGTTAAACAAGATGGCGGTGGAACCTGTGAAAGCACTTGTGAAACGACGCAATGTAATGAAGTGTATCACGAACGCAGGCCAGAAACCGACTAAAATTCTCGCCATCAAGCTCAGCACAGTCACAAGACGGCAAGCTGCTGCACAATATTTTAGTGATGCAAACGATTACGAGACGGCCAGATATCAGGGGAAGACAGATACCGGACGAAGCGCCTCGTCGGTAGTCAAACTGAAGACGATAAGTTTTGGGGGATGAGTGCAGCATTTTTATATTTATTTCCTCGCCAGCGTTGAGATCATTATTACCGAGTATTACTGTAAGGTTCTCATACGTGTACACTGTGCAGTCTGGGAGAAACGGCCTGCACGGGCGTTCTCTTCATCCTGGACAATGCACGCCAAGGTAGCGCGTCGCACAATGCGCACTTTGCAAGATCTCGGTGCAAATGGGACAAGTACGCCACTTTCAAGGAGGATCACCTCGAGCAATCAGACCACTT